>NW_008610500.1:93573-126447 GCF_000691845.1 Merops nubicus | reverse complement strand
GTCCCGTAAACCACTTTACCTTTCATACTTACTTTGCTATCTAGCTGTTGGTCAGTTTTGTGTTTGCAACATGTTTAAGTGACACGTGTGGTTTCTTATTTTTTCTTCCTTTTCTTCCAAGCAGCTAAACTTTCCATCCGCTTCTCCTAAATGCCCTCTTTTTTTCCACCTTAACTCTGATGCTGTCGCGTTTAACTCAGTGTAGCCTCATGTTACTTATTGTAATGTATTTTAAAGTCCTGAAATTAGCCAGATGTTGTGAGCAAGATAATGCAGAACAGGCCACAAATAACTTCACCTTTTTAGAAAACCATCTCTCTCTGTATTTGAGTTTTAAAACGTGCAGAGTGGTGACACACAAATGTAGTTGTTTATACAGAAAGAGTTTGTGTAAATGACATTTCAGGAGATACTTTGATACGGCCGTCACATGACTATTACGTGAGGTTTATTTAGCGATTTTACCATTAGATGCTTGTTTTAGACCTCTTTGGTTCAATAGGCTTCCTAATTGCTGAAGTTTCCTAAGGGGCTGCAGATTTCCTTTTATTTTAAAAACGTAGGATTCATTTTTATACGTAATGAAGGGTAAGAGATCTCACCAGTTTCTTGTATGACTATATGTCTTTTTTTAAACTGCTTCTCTGTATTCTTCTAATGTACAGAAGAAGAAGAAACAGCTTTGGAAAGACTTATTCCTCTTACAAATTAGAGGAGAAATAATTTGCTGAATAATTGTAAAAATGAACTAGTTAATCATATAAAAAGTAATATGTGTGGGTTTGGATGCCTTTCTCGAGACTGAGGCATTATAGCTGCTGGATTTTAAAGGGAACGTTAGAACTGGAACTAAAATCTTTTTCCTTGGGGCATACTTTAAAGGAATGTTTTAAAATGTTTTGGAATATATATGTCGCTTTCTAATTGCAGCTGTGTTGCCAAGAGAAATTCACTGGGTTTTATAGTTACATTGGTGCTTCAGCTAGCTTCTGGCCTGTTAAGTTATAGAAGATTTCTTCCACTTAAGACAAAGATTCTAATTTCTGTAAGCAGACTTTTAAGAGCTTACATTCTCATTCATTCGTCTTCAGCTCATTTATAAAGTTTGTGTAGACTGGAGTGTAAAAGTGAAGGAGAATAGGAAGTGCAGGAGTAATTTTTTTTTTCCTTGGTGTTCTTTGCACAGTCTCCATCTCTTTGGTTTTAGGCTATTCATAATAAAGTTTATTCATTACTCCTTATTGATACTGAAAGCAAAAAGAAAATTATTCTTGTCTGAATACCTACCTAGATTCTATAATACTCAATACTAAATTAGTTAAGGCAGATTTTTTTAATAAGATAATGGTGCTGTTCAAAATTGATTTCATTTTTTTTTTCCTTCTGGAAATGCTCTCAAGATAAATCAACATAGCTAATTTACAGATTTTTTTTCCTCTGCTCTTTTTCAAGTTTGGTTTTTAAGAACCTGTGTGACCTAGTGATCTTTTTCTGAATGCAGATCACGCCGTTTTGGGTATTTCTGGAAGTCTGTATCTTTGGAGTGATCGCTGTGGTGTTAGCAGTTTTTCAGCTGAGTTATGAAAGGCAACGGTAGATGTTCGTGGAAAGCTTACTTTTAATATACTGGCAAGTCAGAATAAAACTTGTCTTCAAATAAATACTAATAAATGCTTCCTCAGTGTTGTTCCTAGTGTTTGATAAAAATGAAACTACTAAAAGTCGTAATGAAATGACATCTGATGCTTCAGTTGTCAGTCTTTCAGTTTATTCTTGGTTTTCAAGCTTTAAAAAGCACAGGTATTTATTGAATGTGAACTTCATTTGGGAAAAAATTGAAATACTTTACTGGAAGCTAGAGACCATTTTAGGTTTTACTTAATTTTGTTTCTTATTCTATAAAGTATATCTAAAGGTTTTGAAAGCAAAGGCAGATGCTAGCGATTTATTTTTTTTTAAAATCTAATTTTGGGCCTTAGATATGTAAATGCTGAAAATCCTTCCTACTTGCCAAGTGACTTTTTGGTGTAGTAATACCTGTTTCTGAACTTAATCCCTGAGAATAGAGTATTCAGCTCTCCACTTGCTAGTGCTATGATGAGACTGATGACCTTTGGTAACAAGTTTTATAATTGTATTGTTGGCTACAATTATTTTTCCAGTGACTTCCCTGAGAAATAGAGAAATACTATAGTGCTGTAGTGTTTTTAGCTTTCTCTCTAGATTTATTACTGAAAAGTGTTTTAAAATAAGGTTTTGTAGTGCAGACAGAAAATCAATTGTTCTCATGAGAAATTTTGCCTTATGACTCTCCTTTTTTTTTTTTTTCATTCCGAACCTGAATGTACTTAATTCAAAGGGCCCTTGCAGCAGCTACAATAAACTAGTGAAGGTCACTAAAAAGATAAACGGGGTCTTAAAGGTTGTGTTTAATAGGGGATTTAAAAGTTCTGTTATTGTTTGTGGTGTTGTTAGCATCAGTTCAACGTGTTAGAGTTCAGTTTGGGTTTGCCTGACTAACCCAGTGCTTTCTAAAATATTTCAGCAGTTATCCAACTGTCTGTTTTAGAACCTATATGTAATAAAGCACAAGTGCTCAGATGTTCAAGAGAGGCAGGTTTTATAAAGATCCCTGGGAAAAAAAAAAAAAGGCTAATATCACTTTAAAAAACATATGAAGCCTGGGAGAGAGTTTAGAGCAAACAAGAGCACTATGGTGTTGACAGCTTTATATCCCTGTTGGGTAACATTCACTTACTAGAATTGGCGTCTCCTCTCAGTTAGTAATTCACTCCATAAGGATTAAAAAAAAAAGGGGGGGGGGATGATTAATGGCTAGGAAACTTAGATTTGCAAAATTGTTGATTGCAGTTGGTGAACCTGTTTGTGTATGAGTGGATGTACATATATATGTGTATGCACTGATTTTGAAGAGCGCAGAAAATAAGCATCAGACGCCTCTGAATGCAACTTGAAATGCTGGTATGCAGATTGAGCTGTTCTGAAGTTTGATTTTGCTGAAAGGGAAACACAGAACCAAAGTATAGCCAAGGGAACACGCTCAAATTTGGAGCAGGAAACGATTGAAAAAAATTGCTGGTTAGATTAGTTTGACGCAGTCTGATAGGAATACATTCTTATTAGTTTAACTGTTAAAATATGTGATGTAATTTACAGGATATTAACACAGGAGAAAACTTTCAGACAATTCAAACTAAGCTGCATGATGAGGATGTTAATCAGGAGCTGTGGTTACCGTGCTTGTACAGTCGGGTGTACCAGCAGTGTGGATGCAGGGACCCTTCAGAGCACTGCTGCCGGTTGCTGTGAGCCCCATGAAGTTCTGATGTCTGCTTATGTGTAGTTAGAAACCTCTTTTAATTCTGGGTCGACAGAAGTGCTGACTGAGGATCCTCAAAGAGCTGTGTGTCTAAATCTATTCTAAATATTTCTGCAAAAACGTCATGGGGTTTGTACTACCTTTTATATCTTTCACAAAGACTTGAAGTGCTTCACCGGAGAGAAAATCCGTTCCTGTGCAGGCAGAAGAGTGCAGCTTGATCAAATTTGCTCCTCTGCTCTAAACCATTAGTTAACATTAAGCTCTAAATGGCATCCTGGACAGAGTAAGGGAGCATATTTCCCTTATCCTTAGGAATTGAGTAAAGTGAAAGGTTAAGTTTTAGGTAGTCTTCCTTCCTAGGTCCTAGATGAAGAACATCTTCCTGCTGCCTGAAAGAAGTACGTAGCTATTTGAAAGAATTAAATGCATCAAGATACAGAAGAACGAAAGTTGCAAATCCTTGTTAGTTCAGGAATGTGAATATATTTTCTGTTTTGTCTGTTGCAGAATAGTTGGAAAATGCTGCCTTGTAATGTGATATAATTCAGTGGGGATTATGAGGGAACGCAGATTCATGGGCTTTTCTGATACGTAGTGATGAGGAGACCTCTAATGTAACAGGACCAGTAATGAAAGCAAGACAAGTGTTTTCTTTTTCATGACCGATGGTTAAAAATGAGTTTCTGCTCTTTCTGCTGATTTCCACCCCCCAGCCTCCCTTTCCAATCAGATTATGTCATGTAAATAGAATAAACAGAGCAGTCACTCCTGAAGGGTCATGCAGCGTATCAACTGTATTTTTGCTGAGTTAGAAAAATAGTCTTTATGTGTTTTCGGTACTTGGTCTGTTATTAAAATAAAGACACAGTTGGTTAAAACATATGTGCAATTGAACATACGCATTAAACAGAGTATAGGGTATCCACCCATTCAATGACCTAGGCATAATTTGATGTTTAGGGTAATTCTGGAACTCTAAGTTGCATCTGCAGAAAGCCACTGACAATTTTGAATTCAAGGTTAGCTGTAGCGAGATTTTATTTTTTCCTGAAACAGTTGTTAAGTGTTTCAGGCCATCTTCCCACTTCTTCCCCACCCCATACCAATGGCCACGTTAGTTGACTGGATGCTCTTATTCTCGTCATGAATCAAAGGGAAGAGAGACCAGCATCTCTGAAAAAGGCAACATTAATTCATCCTCCTTTTCCCCCCTTGATAAATTGGGTCCTGCCTTTTCTTAATTTCACTGGGATAGAACAGAGTATATTTACTGTCAATTATTTATAGGGTGATTGCTTGGAAACTCGTATTAAGGAGGGTCTGTGAATGATTCCCTGGAATTGTTTATATGCCTGAAGAAGGTGGCAGAATCATACTAAAACCTAAAAAGATGCCAGTGAAAGAAAGTATTTTCAAAAGATTAAATAGCAACGTATTTTTCACTCAAAAGTTAGATGAAAGATTTGGACACTGAAGGAAGAAAAACAGTATTAAACTTCTGTTGTTATGAATAAACACTTAAAGGTGAGGTTTAAAAATTCCTTTCTGAAATACTTAATTCTGGGGAGTCTTTATACGCTATTTCAATTATTTTACTGGACTGAATATTTTATCTAGATTTAAAAGTAGAAAAAAAACAAGTGTAATGTAATTTTAATCAGGTTGTCATTTCAACAGACACCTATGTCATAATTCTAGCTTATAGCACAAGACTTTCAGATAGTATCAGTTACTTTAAAATACCTTTAAAAGAATTTGAGTTTAATACTCTTCATGGAGCTGCTAGTCTGAATGTTTATTTTTGCAGTTACTTTCTATTATTGCTGTTTTCCTTAAACCTGTCTGTGTGGAATGGGGAGGAAAAGGGCCACAACGGTGATTTGGAGCTTAGGTAAAATACTTGAACCAGTAAGGTTTTTGTCACTCCCGTTGACACAGAAGATGGTGATGCAATATGGCTTCTGTGATGTTGTAAAATGAAGACAGTTTTACTGCAGTCGTGTATTTATATTCACCAAACAGCTGCGTGACCTGTTTAGGAAAATTCTTACTTTTGCGATGGAACCAGTCCCCAACCTGCTTTTAAATCTTATTTTTAAACTTTTCAAAATAACTGAAAATCTGTTCAACTCGGGAAGATTTTATTTCAAATCCCAAATTACAAGGCACAGATAAGTCAGGCCTTTAATTACCCTCCCTCATAATTTAGTTAAATTAGTAACTACTGCTGTGTTTTAGGATTAAAGGCCCAGTTTTTCAAGGTATAAAGTATTACCGAGTCTCTCTGAGACGATACGCTGGGGGTTTGTTCGAGATAACCTGTGCCTGCTGCAGACTCTGCACCTACTGAGCAAGGTGCTTGCCTCTTGAAGCTCCAAGTGCTTTTGAAACCAGCCCGCTGTGTTGAGCAGGGGACTGGTGCCCATTCTACCTTCCAAAAAAAATTGTCTGGTGGTAATTGGTTCCTACTGCATGGAACGTCCTGGGTCAGATGCGTCGGTCCCACAGTGACGCGCGCCACTAACGCAGAAACAGTCACAGCGGACAAAAGGCAGCTCAGTATTTGATTGCTTTTGAGAAATGTTTTCTAGCCTCTAGTCATACTAAAAAAAATTGCCTCCCAACAAACTTGTTGCAGAACGCTCCTCAGTGATGTCTCTGCTGTGGGGTTCCATACAAATGAGTTTACATTGATTAGCCGTATGGGAGACAGAAAATACGCCTGGCCGTTTAATTTGGGGGAATTGTTGGCCTGGCTGCATGAGGTTCTTGTGGCCATTCACAAGTGTTGACTTCTGTAATGTGTGGTGTGTTCTCAGCCAGTGAGTGATGTTGTCCATATTGTCCCAGTTCTGTAATTAGGGATTATTTTTTTTTTTTCCAGAGTTCCTGTGCTTTGTACAAAAACACGTACTGCTGCTGTTGTGTGTACTGGGTCCCCATCTTCATTTGCATTGATCCTAATAGTAGTAAGAGAAGAAGAATTCATTTAATATTTCCAATTTTAATTCCTGTATTATAGAGAACTTTAAAAACCCCCATAAACTAGTATGTTAATTTATTTATTTTTTTCTTTTTAAATACCTGTACTAGCTCTGCTGGTATCTCCCGAAGATTCACAAATATACCAAGATGTCAGCATTTGTCTATTAGCAATTTAAGGCTGCTGACATTGTGGAATACAATGTTTGAATGGTTATTGTGTTGTTTGTGTGTTTTTTGTTGTTTTTTTTTTTTAATTAAGTATAATTTTTACTCTGGGTTTTAAATATGTGAATGTTGGTGTTGCTAATATCTGAGGACTTACGTAAAACCTCCTTTCAGGAGCCATTTCTACTTGGAATAAAGATACACAAATCATTTACAGGACTGCTTAAAGCTGAAGTGTGAGCCCTGCACTGCTAGTGTCTATCGTAAGCTGGGTGCTAGGGCAGAGATCTCATGACTGAACTCAAGATATATTTTAAATCTCCTGGCAAATCCTGAATGAGTATTGATGTCAGATGCAGTGATGTTAGGAAAAAGGGAAGACTGTCATTATTGGTAGAAGCTGTATAAAGGGAACAGAAAGAACTCGAAAAATTTGAGATAGGTAGCTCTAGATAAGAGTTTAAGCATATGACTTGTCTTCTAAACAGAAAATTACCTGGCTAATAGTAAAAATTATCAGTCATTTTGCTCTAACTGACGTCCCTGTGTCAGATGGACATGCAATATTAAACAGCCTGAGCACAACTCTACTTTGTTAGTGGCAATGTCAGCAAGGTAAAAAAGCTCAGAGGAAGATTAATAAAAATAACCTGTCAGACTCTGTTTTGCACGAAGCTGTGGCATCCCGTGAGGTATCCACACGCCCACCTCTCAGAGTGCACATTCCAGAGTGCAGCAGAAATGTCTCCCTCTGAAATGCACTCCCTCCTTTGTTCCCCGAGGACACACGCTGAGATGAAAAGACACTATTGACAGCATGTCTATTCAAAGGTACTAAATCCGGCAAGAGCTGTCGAGAGGGGAGTTTCTTGTATCAAACCCCACGATTTGTGTTGCTGCATACAGCCACCAGGTTACTTTCTCTTGCTCTCTGATGGTCTCTGCTGTTGCTGTACGGTGAGGAGCAGCTGGGTGAGTCTGGCCGGACTGCTGTGTCGCCAGCACTTCACTCTCTGCAAGCTGCTGACTTTGGACAGAAACTTCAGATAAGTGAGGAAACTCACACAGGAGGCTTTACCATCCTGTTAATCTAACCTTCATCATAAATTCAGCTGACAGGCATATATTGGAAATGAAGCATGTAATTTTCAAAACTATAACCAGACTATTTTTTGAAAGTAATATAAATTCATATTTTGAGCCTCTTTTGGTTCATATGCATTTACATTATTTATATATTAAAATTAGATGTGCACAATTTTCAGCCTTATTATTTTGAGTGGTTATTAAGAAATGCAGTTATAAATTATGAGTTATACAATACTTTGGAGTAAAAGGTGATTTTCATAATGTCTTTTCTGAACTTAGAAATAACTTTTTTGCCATAATACAAACATGCTAGCAGAGCAACATGATAGATGTCTCTTTAAGTACCGTAGTAAAAGAAAATGACTTGTATTCTGAGGCTGTGGATAGTTTATGTTGTTTTGGACCCATTTCCCAAGCAGTGATCGAAAACAGATTACAATAACAATTATACAGTCAGAAGATGCAATATCCATTTCTGTTTTAATTGAGTGAAAGAATAATAAAAACATCATTAAGAAAAATGAGGTGGACCTGTCATACACTCTACCAATTTTTAGACTTGGAGAAAATGCAGAGTAACAGAAGTGTGGGCTCTTTTTTTTTTTTTCCCCTTCCTTCTTTCTTTCTTTTTTTTTTTTTAAGTATTTTGTTGCTCAGGCTAGAAGCCTGGATGGTAGACTTCATATGGGCTGCTATGAGCAAGTATGCAGTAAGTAGGCGTACTGCTTGACAGTAAAGCTCAAGTTAGGAATTATCTGAGTGTCTGAGTTTGGCATAATAATGAATGTAATGTTTCTGCCATTAGTTTGAGCCTTCCAGATTATATTAATACAATCACAGAGACACATGTACCTGCCAAATAGATAAGCTCAGAGAATGCCTTGGACAGGTAGAAAGTAGTAAAAAAGACTTCTTTCTCCTTCAAAATAAAAAAGCTGTACTTCTTTATGTTTGTTTTTTTTTTTTTTTTACATGTTTACATGGATGCCAATAAGAGCACTCAGTCTCTTATGCCATCACTACCTGGAACCTTCTGTGGCCCTTCAGCTACCTCACCATCTCAGTCTTCTGACTAAAACCCTGGGGACAGGAAGGCCCCATGCTGGGCAGCACTGCAGCTCTGTTCCTCTTGTAAAGGGACCTAACTGTAGTGGAAGGCCCAATGCTGAGGAGACCTATCTCTCCATTTTCCCTGAAGCTGAGTCCTAGAGCTGTAAGCAGAAGCATCCTTTGTGCTGTCCCATACGTCTCTACAGGAAAAGAGAGATCTTTTCTGTGGTAGGCATGGCTCTATCCAGGTAGCATACAGCTTCATAAATCAGCATTTGGCATGGCATCCAAAAGTGAACTGGGAGCCAGTTCAGCCTTTGGAGAGCAGATGGAATCTGCTTTCTTCATACCTCTCAGTGGGCACATGCATCTGATTCTCCAGTGTAGCTCTATGTATGTAATGTTGTAGCAGTTGAGATTAGAAATTTGGAACTAGATTAAAATTAGAGTTTAGATTATAAATTACAAAGAAGTTCTACACTATGAGGGTAGTGAGACACTGGAACAGGTTGTCCAGGGAAGTTGTGGCTGGTCCATCCCTGGAGTTGTTCCAGACCAGATAGGATGGAGCTTTGAGCAACCTGGTCTAGTGGGAGATGTCCCTGCTCATGGCAGGAAGGTTGGAACCAGGTGATCTTTAAGGTCCCTTCCAACACAAACCATTCTGTGATTCAGCCTGTTGAACCCCATAAGTATGGATTGTTGACTCTTAACAAATAAATTCACACACAGCAGGTCAGCCTGTAGGTAGATCTTTTCCGCTCTCTCCCCAAAGTACCAGTAACAGACTGAACAAAGTAAGTGTGCAGTATATACCTGAGAAGAAGGCTCTACCTGTTAACTCTTGGTCCTTGACCTCATGACTCGTTTGAAAAAGACGTGATAGTTATTAAAAACTGGTAGATTAATGTGAGCTTCTGGCTGATAAAAGTAAATGTTCCTAAAAGAATAATATTCAAGTAGACAGTTGTCAAAATGTGTGATCTCATCTTTGTGAAAATGTGGTGTGCTTCCCCTGATGCCAGTTCCTGACCCACAGTGGGCCAGGGGTGCAGGCTGCCTGAAGGCTCTCTGCATGTTGCCCAGTGAAAAGGGAGAGACAGGGGGAAGTTGGCTGCTTTCTGGAGATTGGGATGACAGAGTGGCTCCAACTTTCTTGGTTGTGGTTCTCTAGATGCGATGAAGATTTCTGCGGTCTCCTTATACCAGAAAAATGCCATCTAGGAATGATGTTGCCATGGCAGTAGCTGAAGCCTTGCTAGAAGTGTGTTAGGCTGAAGGGCTCCATCAGTAACCATTGAGTTCAATGACATATATTTTGAGATCGTGTTGAATGGGGCTTGTCCTGTTGCGTGTGTACTTGCAGCTCCTGCCCGTAGACAGTTCTGCCATATCTCTTGCCAACGTCACTTAGAAATTAGATTTTCTAGTGCTGCTAGTATCTAAAACACATGAGGGAAGGGGGCAATGATTACAGATCCATTCAGCTTGTCTTACAGCTGGAGTCTGCAGTGGGGCTTGAAGACAGAGGTGTAGGTGCAGTAGTTACATTAGACTCTGTGTCAGCTATTTGTCTGGTAACATGAAGGAGGGGTGATACAATTTCTCCTTTTTCTTGCCAAGAGGGTAGTTCACAGAGGAATGGACAGGAAGGAGAAAAGGGCTTGCTGGTGGATCCCAGTGGAGATCCAAACCCAGGCCTGATCATGGTGCACAGCTCTCCAGAAATCAAACCTCAAACCAGCTATGAAAGCTTTTCTGTTAACGTTCCAGGGGACTTATCCCAGTACCAGGAGACCAGTTAGTAGAACCTTCATTAAAATGCTTTTGCTAGAAGATGTTTTTTTACTTTAAAAATTACATAATACAGTGGCATCTGCTAGCACCACCAGGAGAAGTTAAGGGCTTATTAGTGGTTCCAGTTTTCAGGGTTTAAAAATGTTGGCCATTAAAATTAATTCTGGGTGGAACTTGGCATAGAGAGTCTTAGCCCCTTAGGCGAGTTTTGTTA
Source organism: Merops nubicus (assembly GCF_000691845.1). Taxonomy (NCBI): domain Eukaryota; kingdom Metazoa; phylum Chordata; class Aves; order Coraciiformes; family Meropidae; genus Merops; species Merops nubicus. The sequence continues at coordinate 115,804 of NW_008610500.1, read as the reverse complement.
CGTAGTTGAGAGAAAAACAACAGAGAGCAGTCCCCCAAACCAAAACCCTAAACTTTTTTTTAAGTTACAGAAACCAAACCTTAAAACTTATAGGAAATTAATGGCTTAAGATGCTTTTTTAAAAAAATGCCAGTTTAATTTAAAAGTGTTTCCTTCACTGGTTTTGAGTGAAATCAGTATATTTTCCATTAGTTCATATTATAAAGTACTGCTGTGGGGTATTTTTTCCTTTTTTAACTGGGAAATAAGTTGGAACAACTGAACTGTTTTATTTAGGAAAAATGTAGCTGTAGTGTCTTCATCTTTGCCCTCTGACGTGAATGGTTGGACTCGATGATCTTGAGGGTCTTTTTCAACCTAAATGATTCTATGATTCTCCTCTGTGAATTGGAAGACCTGGTGTCACTTCTGTCACGGCATAACACTTCTGTCCCAGACGTGCAGCACAGAGGCTGCTCTGGAGGTAAATGCTGCGGATCCCTCTCTATGTCTCATTTCTTGTTCGCCTCAGCACATGCTCGGAGCACAGCTTTTCTTTTATACCATTTTTTGGGAAACTCAAGTATTATCAAATCAAGTTATGAGTTTCGTAATATGTTTCTGTGGTGGGATAGTGGCTTGGAATATTTTGTGTTAAACAGTAAAGCTGTTATTTCAGCTAGGAGAAGGATTCTTTGGCTAGTTAAGCTGTCAGAAGCAGAGGACATCTGCAGCGACGTTACTGACTTCTTTATAAGATTTCCTGAGATCTGGGATAGTTGTGATAGCTGGGAGACTAAAGCCACAGAAAGGACTGGAAGCTGAAGAAGGATGTAAATAATACCTTGTGGTTTGCGTTTACCGTTGGCTCAGATATAATATGTAGAAATGCATTTCCTGCCTACAGATTTATTGAATATGTAAAGCCAGAAAAAATAACTGAGGAGGAGGAGAAAGATATTGTCCCTAGTTTTACTTCCTTTGGCCCTCCTAAGAAGAAAACTACTATAACGTTATTTAATGTGATCTTGTTTCTTTGGCAAATGTTGTATTAAAATCATCTGTGGACTGAGCTCTTCTCTACCAAATTGCATCCTGGAACAAATTATTTGCAATGGGCTTATAAACCCATGAAGAGTAGGAGTTTTAACAGCACCGCATTACTGGTTGTGTGCAAAATCAGATAGCTCGTGTTTTGTCTGGAACACACTGGAGAAGAGAAGATTAACAGAAAATAAAGTCCTTGTTTTTAAACAGAACCTTTTGCTGTTCTGAGGTGCTCGACGCTTTTGCTTTGTGTAGGATTGTGCAGTTTGGCAGCTGCTGATACAGGCTTCTGCACTTGACAGAGCTGTCCCGGTGTGCACACAGCTTTCCTCAGGTGGTTCTGAGGGGTTAGGGACAAACTACTGCAGAGTCATTCCTCCAGTCCCTGTTAGAAAGATACACAGTGGAAGAATTCTCAGCCTCATAATGAGACTGTTGTGAGCTGGTGCTCGACACGTAAAAGGCTGAAACATGGTCCCTTTACCCAAACCAAGCATTTATTGTGAATAAGTTAAGTGCCAACAGCTCATATTCTGTCCAATTTAATTATATTTATAATTTATGGAATAGCTTGAAAGTGAGCCTTAAATGACACGACTAACCCTTGCTGAAATACGTGGGCTCTGTCCCTTCTGTCTCATCACTGAGTTGCACAGAACTGGGCTGAACCTGGGATCTGCTCTAAGCCTCATCCTTCCTTCCTGGGAGCAGCATGTACCTGTGGCACTGTGGGGTTGGCACGGTTGTGCCTGCTCAGGCTGCTGTTCACAGCCCTTATCTGCAGCCTGCAGCCGGACTCTGCGGGATGTTCTGGGGCACATCTCAATCACCACCAGCTACAGCAGCACTGTGACTCAAGTGAAAGTGCTGTGAAGAGCAGAACAAGAATCTGGTTTTTCAAATACTATTTGATGTACTTCCTCTTAGGAAAGGAATGTGGTTGATCTTTTCTCATTATGAATTTATTTTTTGTTATATTTGATCTTAAAGGACTTTTCCAACCAAAATGATTCTGTTTGCTCAGCTAGTTGAGCCTTGGATAGAAACCTGCTGGTTATTAGCGTAGGCACTAGGTTTTAATTCCTAATCACTTCAGGGTTTGCAGTTTACACTGTATTGAAGGAGAGGCATGGTGAAGCTTTGAGGCTTCTTTTTTTTTTTTCCCCTTCCTTTTTTCTTTTCATTTTTGTTTTTTTTTTTTCCTTCCTTGGGGGTTGTGTTAAATTTTTCAGAATAGAAATTATGGATCTTAGTTGGACTAGGATGTAGGATGGCCATCTTTGGTGCAGAAATTCAGGTATTTCTGAGTAACTGAAAGCTGTCAAACTTAATTGGTTTCTGCCTTTTCAATTAGAGCTGCAGGTTGTGAGGAGGAGAACTGGCAAATGTCTCCTGTGCCGCACGGATGCTGATTTCTGCCTTTTGAAACAGTTTTCTCAATTTAGGTTCATTTTTCAAATTCATTTAAAAGAAAGGGGAAAAGACTTAAATACCAAATTGGTATAGATAAGGTCAGCTCTATTGCAGCACAAAGAGAAATAAATACATGGACTACTTTCCCTTTACTGCCTCTGCTGGGTAAAGGGCTCTCACCTAAGGACAAAATGGAAGCAGATTAGGTTTAGGAAATGTTTGTGCTTTGATTGCTTCCTGTGGTTATTGCCAGTGTGACAGCATGCTTTATTGTTAAATTTATGGAATCTCTATCTAGAAAGTTTCCTCAAGTTGACCCATTCTTTGCTAATTGAGCTTCCTAGTCACTGTCGCAGGGTAAGGTAAAATCTTAGAAGTCCAACTGAAGTTGCTTGTAATTGAGTGTTTTGAAGTTTGTGTAGAAATAAACATGTGTGGATTTTGCTCTTGCTGTTAAAAAGATTTTTTTTCCTTTTGGTAGTATTTTTTTTCTCTGTATTGGAAAGTCTGCCTTAGAGAATGCCCCATGTTACAGTCTCTGCTAGGGAAAATACTTTCTGCATACAGTAATGAAGAGTTTTCAGTAGTTTATGACTTTTCAAATAAATGTCCTGGTTTCTGAACTCCCAACCATAGAAATGTGCTTTGTCTTTGAGGGAGATTACTCTGCGTGTGTGTCTGTCTTGTGTTAAAAAAACCAACCAAACAACACAAAAACAACCAATAAACAAAACCTAAAAACCCAAAGCACAACAGCAACAACAAAAACTTTTATTTTCCACTTTCTTCATTTGATAAAAATCTCTCCACTGTAGAATGATTTCCTTTGGGTTTGACACCACCATTTGATCTCGGTTTTTAATAATTTTGGTGGGTTTCACTCCCAGAAGAAAACATGCTTGTGTTGTGAAGTATTCCCACTAGAAATCTGGGAAGTCTTAAAACCTCATGTTACTCAGGGCTAAGAACTGGCTTCTTTATTAATTCCCTGCTAGACAAGCCCTGTACAGTAAATCTTTCCATAACACCGTGCTGTTGAAATTAATCAAGCTGATGTTTGGAAATTGTTCAAATTAGATTAAATTAAATAACACCTAGATGGGGACCAAAACTTAGGCTGATGGAAACAGATTTTAATCTAAAAAGACACAAATTTTATTCATACTTCTTCTTATTGGTTGATCTTCATATTATACTTATTAGGATACGCAAGCGCTGCTCCCTGTTTAATGGCTGGAGAGGTGGGTGGCTGAAAAACAGTTTAACCTCCTCCTCCTCAGCTTTCTGTATCCTTTTCTTTTTTGCTTTAGGTCCCAAGCCTATGATGGTTTTGTGGAAGTGGCCAATGCATTGAAGTTCGGTGCTGATAGTATCACATTAATTGATTGCTTTAAAGCACACACTGGACAAAGTATCATTTGCAAATGAACGAAAGAAATGGTGCAGGACTTCTTAACATCTGCTTTCTCTTGTCTTTCTAGTAGGTCATTAGAAATGTACAGCTTTTACTTGCAAAAAAAATGAAAATGTTTTCCAGGGAGCTGGATGACTGCAGTTTGATAATACTTTTTACCTGTCTTCAATTTTTTTTTTTTTTTTTTTTAAAATGAATGTTTTATGCATCAGAGAAGTCCAGAGTTTTCACTTCTTGAATGAAATACTCATTTCCTTCATTTTTAAGAATGGATTGCTCCCAGTGAAATAAAACTATAGATTGAAATAGGCAAAGAGAAGATGTGCATTTGGACACAGGTCTCTTTTGTACATATTTAATTTACTCTTAATTTCCCAGCCCCTTAGAAAAGTCTCAACAAAAAATGCAACTATCTTTGCAAAGTCTTCTCTGTATGTTGCAGCTTTTATGTGAAAGCAACAGTGGAGCTTAAATCCCATCTCGTGTTTGTTTTAGAAATATGTTATACAAAGCACCGGTCACTGCTGACCATTCTGATCTTCTGGGTGATAGTGTGAGCAGTTTTTCCCTCTTCTCTTCCATGGATTAGAAGGAGTTCCTGTTGTGTATCAATGGCCTTATAAAAGCCTTTATGTAGATCTTGTTTTATGCTCCCCTAGCATTTATCCCCCTGTCTATATGGGGTCAAAGCTCTGTGAGCAGCACAGAAGAGCTGCTTCTAAGTCAGTTAAGTGCATTAACATCAGGGAGAAAAAGTCTTCTGTATAGTTTGTGATCGCTGTTGATGTTTTGTGTATTCCAGCATTGTGTTCATCCTTTAAGGAAACAAACTGTTTCCTTTTTAGCCCTCAGATTACCTTGTCTTGAGAACATCAGTGCTGTATGTCATCTACCACGAGCTGCACAGCATCATTCCCTGCAGCATCTCTAAAGCTGGGAGAGTGCATTGCAGGGTGGTGTTCAGTGCAGAAGTGGCCAAAGCCTTTCCTGTGTGTGTGTGGCAGAGGGAGGGTGAGAGTAGTTCTGGCTGGTGGGGCAGTAGGGGAAGCACTGAGGACTCAGCGTTCATGAGTGCGGCTGACTTGCTCTGCTCTAGCACTGTGTGTGAGACTTCACTGTGGCTGCTTGGTGTCCTGCTCTCTGGGCACTGCTGCACGTGTGTGAGACTTCACTGTGGCTGCTTGGTGTCCTGCTCTCTGGGCACTGCTGCACGTGTGTGAGACTTCACTGTGGCTGCTTGGTGTCCTGCTCTCTGAGCACTGCTGCATGTCCTTCCCCTAGAGTGGCCCTGAGCAGTGCCTGCCGTGCTCGGTGTTTCTGCACGGGCCCGCAGTGAGCTGGAGGTGTCCTGCATGCATCTAGCAGCAAGACGTGTAAAGAGCATAGTGGCTTTTGACTGCAGATATTTTTTCTTCTGGCTTCCAAGTGCTGAAAGTACGTTAATTTATTTTCAGATAACATCAGGAAACAGAGAATTTTGGGGCAGTGCATCCGTTGGAGACATGATAGCTTAGCTCTCCAATGCAAAATAGAAGGCAAAGCAGATGGAACTTCCTTTGAGTGAGATTCACTTGTAACTAAGTTGGATTACTCTTTTTGTAAAATGGAATTGGTATGAAGACTCCAGACGCTGCAGCAAGAGGCACAAGGATGGGTTAGCAGTGCAGATGTGGTAACCTGCCCTTTGCTCTCTGCTTTTGAGGTACTGACAGCAGCTTATCATCAGTTACGCTGGGCCGCTGAGTTCAGCGAGGTTTTCCCAAAAGCTACTTCTGTAGCAGGGTTCCTGCAAGCATAGGCAGCAGGAAGGGGCAGGGAAGTCATCATAGGCAAGAGTCCTGTGGGTCCTTCATGCCATCCTTAAAGAGATGTCATGTATGACACCAGTTGTAGCATTTGAGATCCTGCTTGTACTGAGACAGTAAGTGACGAGCGTGGAGAATAGGTGCCGAAAAGGTGGAAAGGCTGTTGTGTGACATGAAGAGCATCCAGCAGGTGGATGAGAAGATGCTGTGGCATCCCTCTCATCAGTTTGCATTCACCCACTTTTTCTGTCTTGCCAAAATGTGGTTTACACAGCTGATAACACAGACTCAGCATTTGGCCAAGTATCTTAATCTTTTGCTGAGACATTAATAGCCCCATCAAATTGCTCTGATGGACTCTGTGTTTGACAGGAGGGGATGTTTGTTGCTTGCAGAGGTTAAGTTTAACTAGTTAAATGGTTTATGGACAAATAGTTTTCTGTTTTTAGCCTATGATAGGAGTAGAATTTTTTTTGATTGATTTGAGAGGAACAGGATCAGCCTTATACTGTCTTTTCAGGAAAACACCTAGAGGTTTTTTTTTCACTGAGTTTTTTTTTTTTTTTTTTTTAACACTGTGTGTTAGAATTTGGCTGCTTGAACTTGCAAAATGCATCAGTTTAGCCTAGAATCAAGCAGTGAAGAGGGAGCAGCATCAGTGTGATGCTGTAACCTACTTACACATTACTTCAGGATGCATTTTAAAACAAAGAACTAAAGCACATCACTGGGATATCATGGCTCGTAGCAGCTGCTGGCCTGCACTTAGAACGTCACATTGGGATTTGCTCCATGCCAGATAGGTCACTAACTGAGAATTGTGTATCTAAAATATATTTTAAAGTAAATCCAATCTCTACAAATGCAAGGCAAGGATTCAAGTCACTTAGCAGTTGCTACTGTTATGACTGTATCTACTTCAGGGCAAGGTGACTCCACTAAAGGGATATGTAACTATTGGTTTGCAGATACTGAAGCCACTTACAGTAGAAGATCTTGAAGATACTTAACTGACTTTGTATGGAAGGAGAACTGAGATGTGGCTGTTTTCTCTTTTTCCCTTAAAGAGCTGCCCCGTTCAGGACTACAGTGATTTGTGTCATAAGTGTACTCAATTATTTTTCATAGTTGTTGTCTACTGGAGAAAGTTATATTTCATTCTGAAGATCAAGAGTTAGAGGTGAATTTTCTGGCAGTATTATGAGCCTTAGATAACACATTTGGAGAACTAGTTTTGGCTGAGATTTTTCTTTTCCCCAGTATTTCCTAGTTTATCTAGGGGCTAACAAATAGTACATAACCAGTTTCAGAGGAACCATTTCTGTTCCTTTACCACCCCCTGACTACAGCCTGGCCTGTAACAGGTAATGGGGATGGCTGTGCAGCTCTGTGGATTCCCTCTGCACATGCTCTGAGTGCTCTAGGACTGTCTCCTGCAAACTGGCTTGTTTCTCTTCTGTCTGTAGTATCGAATCCCATTAAGTTCATGCCCCACAATTTATTGCCGTAGATGACTTGATCCTGTAACCACTAAAGTAAATTTACAACAAAACAGAACCAAATTGAATCCAGACCACCCTCTGAGCTTTCCACTTTTGTGGTTCCTCCTCATCCTTGATTCTCTTTTGGAGAGAGCTGTTCTCACTCTCATCATGCATAGAGTGGGAGGACAGCCACTGGCCCCTCTGGGTCTGCATGACCATCAGCTGCCAGCACAAGATGATCATTTTCAGCAAAATCAATGCAAGGGTATTTTCCTTGCTCACTGAGAAGACTGGCCATGGTCTGAAAACGTGCAAATGAGCCTATTCCAGCCAAGAACTGCACGTGGGGCCAGTCTGCTGGTTCCTCTGTACGTTCACTGTGTGGAGAGAAGCAGAAGTGGCATTTGTGCATCAGGTTTTCATATGCCTGAATGTGGAGAAATTCTGACCTGAAAGAATAGGGACATTCATGGGACTGTAGAAAACTTCTGCAATGTTGAAAAGGTCTTATTAGGAAATCTTGTTCGTCCTCTTGCTGACTGTGATTCTGTTCCTGAATTGTATTCTCTGGAGCTTTTAGTGTGGTTTTTAAATGAGTCAAGTGATGAGACTTCAGTATTTCCCTTGGAAAGAAAACAAAAGCTATCCCACAGGGAAGAAAGGCAGATTTCCACTTAAGATGAGCCTTCTAGGAGGTGTTACAATTTACAGCTTTAATCAGAGATGTACGACACACTTCTTGTCCCTCTCTTATTGATGCTTTGTTGTTTTTTGTTGTTTTTTTTCCCATCTAGGTTTGATGATTCCAGTCTTTTGTGTGGTGGAGCAGTCGGATGCCTCTCTTGAATACGATAACCGAGAGGAGCACGCCGAGTTCGTTCTGGTTCGCAAAGATGTGCTCTTTAGCCAGCTGGTGGAGACAGCGCTCCTGGCTCTGGGGTATTCCCACAGTTCTGCGGCTCAGGCACAAGGTATTCGATAAAGTTCTTTTCCCCCTTCTTTACACTGGCAAAAGACAGCACCTGAGGTTGTGTGATGGAAGGAGAAAGCGAGAAAAGTGGTGGCAAATCTTGGAAGATAACTATCGGTTGTATTGATTGCTTAACCTTAAACTAGGTGTACAACAAGCCCTACCTTGTTAGCCTGCCTAGAAAGCATTAGCTGGATCTTGCTGAAGTGTGAAATGTGGTGATAATGATCAGCCAGCATATTCATGACACATTTGTTCTGTACCACGAGGCAGGTTGCTGCTGCAAGGAAGTCAGCAGAGAAGAGCTGAATAGAACCTTTAGGTGAACAGCTAGATTGTATCTAGTATTCCTCTTTGTATCAGGGCCATTTTGAACAGCATATTATAATCTCTCATTTTTAAAATTATACATTGCATATAATGATTGTGTCTATATACATGTTCTCCTTATGGCCAGTAGTTGTAGTACTAAAGGCACAGACTGATTTCTCTGTTTTCATTTGCCTACTATACTGCTGCAAAGCCCTTTGTGAAGCTCCAGAGTCCTTTCCCTTCAGAGATGATTCTCCAGTAGCTGCAAAGTCTTAAAATAAACAAAGCTTTCCTCTCTCTACCCAAAATATAAGCTTGAAAAAAGCAAACCTAAAATTCTGATCTTGAGGGAGATGGGCAGGGGGGTGGTGGGTTGCGAAAAAATTCTTTCCAGAATGAACTGTGCATTTCAAGAGGCTTTTTTATACTAACCAGGTTATTTCAGTGCTTATTCTTTTGGATTGGAAGCCTGCAAGTTTCAGTTTCATCTCCATGTCACCAATAAAACCTGTGTACATTTAGCGTAGTTAAACAGAAGCTTTGCCTGGGGGTTTGGATTTTATCTGTTGGCTTTAGTTATTTTGTATGGCTAAGAGTTTGAAGGCAGGAGCAGAGGGAGCAGCGAACTTGGGAGTTCCCGGCAGTGGTTAATAGCGCAGGCTCCTTGTAGAAACTTCTTTCCAGGCAGGGTGATAATGATTCATTTCCTATGTCAGCCTCAGCTCTGTGAGAGAGGCTCAGGTTCTTTGTAGACACAGAGCTCATGCACATGTGTTTATTTACATAATAGGGGAATAAAAGCTCTGCGAGAAGGTAGTTGTTTTGTTTTTTAATATGAAACATTTCACGTCATGTTGGGGACACTTTTTTCCTGAATGTAAGAGGTCAGCGAATCCCCGTTTCCATCCTGGTGAGCCAGCTTCCTCTTTGACAGCACTATCCATCTCAGTTAACACAGTTGCTCAACGTGTTCGGAGCGAACATGCGGAACACGGTGCGTTAGGTGGCCAAGATTTGATTCTTGGCACTTAGGAAGTGGAATGGGCTTTGCAAGAAACCTGCTCCAAGGCGGCATGCCACTCAGTGCAGTGATCCACACGAGCTGAGCATCTCACTTGGGGGAACCCTGCGTTTGCAGCATCTCTCCGTGGTGAGCATGGCAAGGAGGAGACAGATTGACTCATGAAGGAAATTAGTCACTGTGCAGGGAGGAAACAGCCACTGTTTGTGAACTGCAGGCTTTAACAATGAGCAGGTTCAGATACCAATCTTTTTCTTGGTGTGTGGCTCGGGTAACTTCTCTAGAAAATAAAGGTTGCATATTTGTTGTAATTAGTCTAAAAAGACTTCAGCATTTTTGTCTTTAAGGCAGCAGTTACCTTCCCCTAGAAAACATCAGGTGGTATAATATTTAGAAACGACAGAAAATACCTTAAAGATCTGTCAGCTAACAAATCTCTTACTTGGTGAGTTTATTTACCTTCACACTGAAGGACCAGTTCTCCAAAGTCTTTTATACATCCTGGGCAAATACTGGAGGTCACACTGATTTTAAGATAGGAAGCTGAAGTATGCAGCATGTTCTGTAGTATCTTGCTTCTGTGCTGGCTGTCTGCAAGCTGGGAGATGAGGTACAGGCAGAGACAGAGGGCTAATAGATCTCTGAGACTGTTTTGTTTAATGAGAAAATCTATAGAATATTGGGCTATAATCTGTAAACTAGGCTTGACAAGCATGCTGCTAAATTGTTGGTATAAGGACTTATTTGGGAACAATTTTCTGATATTAAAAAGAGGAAAAAAATTAAAGCTATTTGTGTTACTCAGGTTGTAGAAGTCTGCTTCTGTTCTAGTGCTTGGGATTGATTTCATCTAGCAATATACGTTGATTAACAGTTACTTAGGTTTTTTTGTGCTTTATGATCAGCTGAATTACAGGATCTGCATGAGAGGCTGAAGAACCTCAGGTGCATTGTTCAAAATGGTAAAGCTTTGAGCAATGTGCTCTGCAAAACACTGCCATGAGTAGGTGTCCCCATGTCCTCCAGGGACAAGGCAAACGAGAGCTTCTCAAAGCTTTTTTTTTGTAAAGGCTGTCTAAGATGTCACATAGCGTGTAATAATTGTCAGCTTTTGAGTTGGGAAAGCATTTCATTACTCCCCCCACCCCTCCTTGTTTTGGGTGACTCTGAGAGGAGCAGCAACGTTCACTTCATCTTGTGGGAAACATCTTGCCTTTGCCTGTTCCATTTAGAACAGGGTCTCTGGTGGCAAATAAGAGAGCTGGCTGTGGGTGCCAGAAAGGAGATGTGGCACAGAGGGGTAGGTGGTGCGTGGCCTCCCTGAGGGGTCTGTGTGCCCAAAAGGGCCCTGCCACGGGGCTGCCTGCCTGGGCAGCAGCCTGGAGCTGCAGAGCTCCCCGGGGAGGTGACGCCGTGTCCGAGCAGATGAGCTGTAGCCTGCACACACAGCTGCCACTTGGCCTGGAGCCCCACGTGCCAGCTTGTGGTCACTCGGCTTATCGTGGCTCATTTTCAGTCCTGGTCATTAAGTAAACAGAGAAGGCTTAGCATAAATAATCTTGAGACAAATATATATCAGGAGGTGTACAAGAAGGTGGCCCTGTGGCTCACTGGAAGAAGCTCTTTATTCCCACACAGTTTGGGCAGGATGTGTTTATTCCACAAACAGCTGGTTGTGAACATTTTTTGTTGATGGTAGTGGGAGCACAGACTTCTCCAGCGAGTGCTGCCCTTGTGAAACTTCCCTTTCCTGACAGTAGCTGTGAAAAGTCTTCTGGAACAGCATGGGAATTCGTTAACAGCTTGGCACTGGGGTGTGAAAGTTGGTGGTGTGAATGGCAACAAAGGTTTAATAAACATTTATGGTTTGTTTTTTTTAATCATCACTTGAGTCTACACCTGAGACTAGAGAACCTGCTACACGTTGCCTTCCAGAGAGGAAGAGAGTCATGCCTTAAAGAGGCACCTGTTCTGCGTCTGGTTTAATAAAATTTACATGCCCTGATGCAAATTTTTAAATTTCATTTGTTTTTTGGGTGGGCTATTCTAACTGGGCTGTGCAATAGAAAGGAACTGGTGGGGGCTACATACAGAGATAGGGCTGAGAGCTGGGACCAGAGTAGTATCCAAGTAGCTGCAATCTGGAGTACTCTGTGTGCAGTCCTGCAGCTTTGGGGCCTGCTGTGAAAGTCAATTCCCTCCTCGGTGGAGTGGAGGAAGAATGGTGCTAATCTGGTGCTTTTTGGAAGTTCTACTTAGAATCTTTAGGAGAAAGAAAACAGTGTGATTTCTTGTGAGTCTATGTATATATTTTTTTTCCTTTTTAGCTGTCACGAGTGTGTACATGGAGCTGGTGTATACTGTCTGCAGAAGCTTGCAAAGCTGAGTGGGCTGTTGAAGTGGAGTTTGCTTTCTCCTCCCAGGTGCTTCTGCTGGGTGTGTTGGCAGGGCAGTGTGAAGTGCCTGCCCTGACTGCTGCCTGTGGGCAGCTTTCACTGGGCACTGATAAAGTAGTTAGTTGGGTTAGTTGGCGTGTGTGGCCACCACAAGGAAAGGAGTGTACAGGAGAATGAACTGGTGCTGAGGTGCCAAGTGGAGCAGAAGGAGAGGTAAGAAAGCAGCAGGGGGAAGTTAACAGAGACCAAGGAAAACATTAGATCTTTCCTATCCCTGTCACTGTAGAGGTTGCCAGGCCCTGTTTCTTGAGCAATATATTGCTGTGAGGAGATCTATGGCAAGAGGCAGTGCCTTGTGCTAGTGCCTTAGAGGCCTCTCTTTGTGCTGCCTGCTTTCCTCTGGTGCTGTGTGCTGACTGGAGGGTGGGAAGCCTGGTGGCTGCTCTGAGTGGAAGTCTGGAAGCTGGTCAGTGGTCAGTGGGGTCTTGTCTTATAAGACGAGAATGAGAAATGGAGAAGATGTAAGTACCTTGTGATGCCCTGTGGAGCTGCAGTCGCCAGGCGTGGAGGAGAGTGGTGCTCTGTGGGGACTGGGAGTTGCTGAGCTGAGGGCACACAGCTCTGCCAGCCTTTCACGGCTCAGGTGGGGAAGAAGAGAGTTTTGTTGCTGTTGGGCAGTGCCTCGCCAGAGGGGCTGATGGGGTACCTCTGCCCTAATGGCATGACACCCAGAGGCGTGTCTCAGGATGAAGTGTCCTTCTGCAGCTGCCTTGCCTGTGAAGCTCTGAGCTTGCTTTGGTGCTTCTGCAGAGCACTGTGCTCTGGAGCACTAGTGGAGCTGTCCTTGCAGTGAGCTGCAGCAAGAGAGAACGATGGCTCTGCTGACTGCATAGCAAGGACACCACGGCAGGGACACGCGAGGGCTCCCCTCTGGATCCACAGCGCACAGTGCCGGGGCAGGAAGGAACCCAGACTGCAAACGTGGTCCTTTCCCTCAAGGGTCTAAATGTGGGAGCTGAGCCCTGCTCTCTGCTGTTAATTGGAGGCCTCTTGCGCTTCCTGCCTGCATTTAAGTAGTGTTTCAAAGCAGAGACCAGATCAGTTTGATTGGGGGACGTTTAACGAATGAGCCCAAACCCCTGGCTGCTGTGTGTGAGGATGTGGCAGGCTGAGTGCTGAGCTCCTCCACTCTGGCTACCCTTTGTGAGACCAGCATCACCATCCTGCCACTTATGGGATTATTGCCATGGGTACAAATATTTGAAGGGTGTAAATCCTGATGAGGGAGCAGATTTGCCCAAGCTGATCCAAGAGGGTAGGGCTCTGGGCCAGTTGGAAGGATGGATGATTAGTAGGGTAAGATCCTGTGAAATATTACCATTGGTGCTGCCTCTGGGACCATAATAGTTTCCAACTGCATGTCAGGTAAAGGCAGAACATACCAGCTGGGGGCTGTATTGAACACGCACAAGCTGGTTTTATGTTTCTGTATCAAGAAAGGGGTACAGTAAAAGTGTGGTGAAACCCTGCTGGACAATGCTTGGTGTATACAGCTACGTTTGCTGCAGCTGGCAAGAGCTTGATGTGCTGTTTTTAACACAACTGCAAGGTAGCAGGACGGGAAAAATGAGAGGGAAGCTGAGCTCAGGTTTTTCCAATATATAATGTGCAACAAATTATAAGGGTGCTGTAATCTGGGATCTTCTGACTCCTTAGCCAAGTTCCCAGTGTCTTTTGTATGTCTGAGCCACGGCTCCCTGTTCATGTGATCAAAGACCTTCTAGTCCTTATTATATTTGCTTTAATGAATTGGAGAGACACTGATGATATAACGACTTAAATAACAAGACAATACAGCAAACAACAAACTAAATGTTAGGCCATTTCCTGGCTCTGCCACTGTTTGCTGCTACTTTGCTAAGTTTCACCTCCTAAATCAAAACACACCCGGTCCTAAACAAATGAAAGAAACCAACACAAGCTTTGGAACTCTTTTCAGCAGTGTTTGTTCTTACTACATCTGTAATTAACAGCTCCATAACCTTTAGCGTAGTCCCCTTTGCCCCCCTTGCTTCTACTGGGGATGCTTTTTACGGGTAAACTCTTGGTTCTTCTCTCCAGTTTTTCAGGTAAAATTGTACAAGGCCCAAATCGAATAATTTAGCAGTAATATGTGTGAGGGGTGTGCCTGAAATGGATGTATTGCAGTAAACTCTGCCATGCGATTTCATGACAACTTGTCTGGGTTTGCTAAGCAGTCTGGATTTCTTGCAGCAGGACTCAGCCATCCAGATCAAAGTTTTCCTTGTAAAAGCTGCTCCTTCTTGAATTGTACATTGCTTGAGTTGTATTCTTTGTCTTTCTCCCTGATGTTTGAAGAAAGTCGGCTGAATACTTCTCAAATATTTATTTCCCTCCCTATATACAGACATTTACCAGCAAATCACTGTTTTGTCTTCCCTACAAAACTTCACCACAACTCTAAGTGAAACTCAATTACAGGAACCATGAGAGAAAGTCAGAATTTAATGAGGATATTGAAAACCTCTTCCTTCTTTGTTTTTTTTTTTTTTTTAGATAGGCATTTCAGTGCATAATGGACACAGGACTTGAAAGACACTGTTGTTAAAGGTTCAGCATCTCATGCCATTTCAATTAAAGTCCCAGAATTCTCTTTAAGCATTGCTGAGAATGCTTAAGAAATCTTGTGTAAAAAATAAGAGGTAGAGATTGAAGCTGCTTATATTTCTAGGGTTTACTAAACTTAGTGCGTGGGGGTTTTTTTCTGTGGAAAATGTGACACAAATTTTAGGATGTCATATTTATATTTATGTACATGGAATATGTGTTATGTTTTACTTTGCTTTATATATATATAAACACATAATATATTCATCGTTTAATCTAGAGTATAAATACACACATATTTGATACATACACAAACTTAAATTTATATAAAAGTATAATATATATGGGAAAAGTCCAGTTAATAAACTGACCTTTCAGGTTACTTGTCACCCTCATTCTCCGCTTGTAGTGTTATTCTTAGTAACCTCATTATCCCAGCAGCACAAACTGTAGTGAATATTTGGTTCTTTGATAAGCTGTCTGTGAAAGTTCTTAACTTCTAAGCCATGGTCAGGAAAGGTCTCTCTTTCCTTTTCTTCCCTGCCACCCCCCCATGCTGGTCTGTGTAAAAGTTGCCACGTGGTATTGGCTTTCTGATCCCAATATATTATTTACAGGATTCTTGTGATGGAACAAAGCCTTCTACAAATAATAATCTATTTTTCTAGATGGCAACCATCTGGATAGTATAAGTAAATGGGTAATTTATTAGTATTTGAACAGCTTAGAGGAGGGCAACCAGAGGCAGAGCCGAGCAGCTCAGCACTCAAACACCCACTGGAACACCCTTTCTGCCTCCCCGGCGTGTCTGGGAGACTTTGCACACTGCAGGGAGAGTTTGAGGCCAAGTGCTTTGAAAGGCATCATGTTTTGGGGAGGGCTTCGGAGGCTCCAGTGGACTTGTTGCAGTGAGGTGTGTGTCCTTTGTTCCACAGTCATAATGGATCCAACTCAGAATGTGCTAGGGGTAGAAATCATTAAACCTTTTGTTCCTCTCTCTCCCCCTTTATTTCTGAGAAATACTGCTAAGGGTGCAAGAGCAAATCGCTGCTTTTGTTAGTTGAGGGCTGTATTCCTCAGTGCTTTCATTCACTTTACATTGCAGGCTGAGTGCAAATAGATAATGCTGCAGGACAGAAGTTTCTTCAAGCTTTGCGCTCCTCAAGAAAAGATTTTCACATATTCTGTCAGTTTTGTAAACCAGTGAAAAGGTGCTGGGGAAATGGAGCTACAGGCTTTTTTGTGTGTCACAGCAACCCTTAGAGTAGTTTGGGATAGAATAAAAATCAAGTTCACTCCAAAAGGACTATGTGTACTCAGTTAAAAACTTAGACCAGCATATAATAAATCCTGATTTTTCTTGGCCCCCTTCCCAACCTCTCAGCTAAGCTTATAAGCCCATGAACCAATACTATTTTTGAGGAAAATTGGGAAATGGTCTTTATTAATTTTAATTTAAAATAAAATTTTGTTGTCTTTTTCTTGCATGAATTTGATAATGAAGCAGTGCTATATTTAAAAAGGAGTATAAATTAGGTTAAACTAGGTCTGCCTCTGTCCAGGGAAGGAAAATGAGGTGCAGTTAGCAGTCTGTTAGCTAACAAGCTAAATATTTAAACATTCAGTAGTATGAGGAGAACAAAGCCTGGTGGTCGTTAACGCATTAGGGTAGTGCTGCCTTTTTTTTTTTTTCCCTTTTGTTTTTTAGACATTCTTGGCTGCTGAGATTTATTTTTTTTTTTCCCCAGTCCCTGCTCTAGATAAGGGAAGCAGCATTTTAACCCTGTGGCATGAGGGGATGCTTTTTGCTCCACTTTTTTTGTTTTTCCCTTTTGTTTTTTAGACATTCTTGGCTGCTGAGATTTATTTTTTTTTTCCCCAGTCCCTGCTCTAGATAAGGGAAGCAGCATTTTAACCCTGTGGCATGAGGGGATGCTTTTTGCTCCAGCTGCAGATTGCCTTGCCACATCTGCCTTCACACAGGGCAACAAAGCTGAGCCCACCTCCAGCTGCTTTTTTCTTTGACCTCGCAGAGGCTGGGCTCATCCCCTGGATTGACTTTTGCTTAGTGGGAAGCACATCCCAGCTTCTAGGATCTTTGGTTTGCCTTGGGCATAGGTTCCCCTGTGCAACATTTATAACGGGTATGCTGCTGGGGAGAAAACAGCTTTTTCTGCTGGCAAGTGTGTCTGAAGTCCATTTATCGTCAGTGTCCTGGTGCACAAGTGATCTTGCTGCACGTGTGAAGGGAATTGGTTTGAACATGTGGAGAGCAATGATCTTGGCTGTGGGGACCCTTGCAAGCTCGTGGTGTAAGGCAGTACTTCTCTGCCCCCTTTAACAATGTAGACAAGCTAAGCATGAAAGCCAGTTTGTTTTGAAACAGAAAACCTAACAAAGTAAAGAGAGAAACATAAAAGGAAGAAACAGAAAGTATTTCCTGTTTGCTTGTTTTTTAAAAAGAAAAAAAAAAAGAGAGGGAGCAAACACGCTGACCCCTGTTCTGTGTCTGATCATCTCTTCAGGAAAGCCCCTTCTGGCATTGACAGCAAAAGGTCAGTTTGGAGGTTTCTCCCATCAGCACGTGAGTGTTGTAGGAGGGACTGGGCTTTAATCCTCCTGGCCCTTACTGGAGTATATAAATGGACTTGCCAGTCAGCAACTGCATCTGATGTTTGCATCTCTTCATACCGGTTGAATTTTACAAGGGCAGTCTGCCCTCCTGCATTGTGTGTCCTCTGGGGTCTGCAGGAGATGATGGCAGCATTTACAGAATGGAAAAGGATGAGCAAAAGGCACTGCTGTTGGTGAGCTCCTTTTCCCTACTGTCCTGCTCACTGGAAATTCACTCAGAGGGTACCAGTGAAGGTTCAAACTCAAGCTGTGTCTGAGAGAAGCAGGTCTGTGTGTCCTTCTGTCCACTCAGCTTTTTGTTTATTCAGGGAGGTGTCTCTTCCTCTCCATATTGGCTTATGCAGAATTGCTCATACTCCCATCTTCCTTTTGGCCAGTGAATACCTTTGATTTATCCAGACAGCTTTAACAGGTTTATACAGGTGTGATTAAGAAAAAGGCATTATTACACCAAGTTGAATGAGATATGGTTGGGATATTTTTCACTGTGTATTTATGGGTGATTTTACTTTCAACTTTATTCCAATAGAAGGAAATTCTTCTAGGATGAAGCAGCTGTCAATTAAACAATAAAGCTATAGTAATCCTGGGATCTGGGGTCTGTGTTTTATTCCATTTTCACTCCCCAGCTTTGGACATGCAGTATCTTTGACTTTACCTGGCTGTTCCCACTGTTCCCAATAATGAGTTAAGTTCAGACGAGGGAGCTAGGAGGAGAATGCATGTGCCAGTCAGGATCCTTAGCTAAATTGCTTTCATACTTTGTTTTTATAATATACTTGCTGCTTAGCCACATTTTGGCCTTTTTCCTTTTTCTAACAAAAATCATTATGTGGGATAGCTAGTAGATGGTTCCTACTTTCACAGTGACAACTCCATGCTAAAAATGTCCCTTGGCATAGGGACTGTGAACTGATGGCAGTTTGTCTGCCTTTCTGAGTAGGGCTTTTTTCGGCACCAGCTATAGAATCTATGAAATAATCTGTCGGGGAAGAAGTGTTTATCTTGTGTTGAAACTGAGGATGGACCAAATGCTCAAGGAAAAGAATGTGTCAAATAATGAGCTATAGATAATACTAAATCTTTTCAGGATCCTGGGAGGAGATGTTTCGGCAGAATTACACGGCAGTCAGCATCAGAAAATTGGCATTTTGTGAAATGCTGCCGTAGAATGTATTTCAAACATCACTATTTATGTATCCATTTATATAGATAGCATCAATTACACATTTTTCAATGTCGATGATGGGTCTAAAAACTACATACATTACGAACATAAAATTTTCTTTTCCTGTGGCTTCAGCATGGAGAACATAGTTTTGTTTTTTTTTCTCAATCTGAAAGCTGTATTTATTTGCTTAAAAAATTGAAGAGTTGTATTTTGTTGGTAATATTCACAAAGATGTATTAATATTTTATTGTGGAGCTTTTAAATAGAGGGCTACACATGCCAGTTGTTTGGTTTTTTTCTGATCTCTTTGCTGAAAGATTATAGCAACACCGTGCAATTGAATTTTCTGATTGCTAAACACCCCCCCCATTAATGTGTATGTGAAATCGAGAACCTAATTAAAAGATTAACAGCATGTACAGTACTTTACCCAAAAGGCATGTGTTAATTTGTTAAAACACTAAAGATTTTTATGCTGTCTTTTTTGACACTATCAAAATATTTTCAGTGGAACTGGTTGAACCTGGTCTCTTTATTATAAATTCTTCTGCAGAGTAAGATGACTTAATTTCATATCTAATTGCATAAGGAATTATAAATTATCTTTTCTAAGAGACCTATGACACTAAACCGCAGAATGAACAAATAAAACTGATTTGTTCTAGTACAAATGAAGATATATGGCAGTATTTTTATTACAGACACCATTTGTTTGGGATTGTCTGAATATTTTACAATAGGATACAAAGTGCTGTTTGTCGAGCAGTCATTCTGGCAATGCATCTTAAGGTGTTTTACAACTAATTGCCATGAAATGAAGAAACCCAAATCGACAAAACCCAGCCCCGCCCATAAAATAAAACCCTGTGCAGAAGGGGATAAATCTGTTCCAAAGGAAATATGTTTTATATGCATTCATAGAAGCAGTGATAGCTGCCTCTTGACTCAAACATGGAACTTTTCTTTTGTTCACAGAGGAAATACCTGTTGGTTTCAAAAGCAGCCTTTGTCTCAGAAAAGGTGGCTTGCTGTATGTAAAGTGGTAGTTTCCTGCTAGTAGGAGATGCCACAGGCGAAGGATTACAGTTCTGGTTTCTAGTTGGGAAGAACAACTGATGTGCAGGACAGTGGAGTTGTAAATACTCTCCATGAGGTTTTATTTGGTCATTGAAAGCTTAAAATGCTTTGTGGTAGATTTACCATTTTGTACTGAACTGTGTCAGTGTTGGTGCCAAGGCTGTTCGAGTGTTACTGAACGTTTATTTAAGCAGGTTAGATTAAAGCCCATAACATTATATAGTGCCAGTATATTGTTCATAAAGGAACAAATTAATACTCCACTGACCTTTCAAGGATTGATTACATTTATCACAAGGATTAGTTTGGTATTTTATAGTAGAGATGTTCTTTTATTTATTTATCCAGACGTACTTTTATTATGAAGTTTACTGATACAAAGCTGCTTCTGTTAAGCTGGTTGTTATTCCCAGATACCAAAAATGGTGCCAAATTGTCTAAATCCCAATGTATGTATACATTTACAATTTTTTCTAGGCGGGGGCCAAAAGAACATTATGGCACTTCATAAAGGCAAGTAGGAAAGTAATGTAATAATTTTTAGATAGAGAGATTCCAAGGTCTGGTTTGAGTGATAGGAGACAAAAACAGCAGCATTTATGGTGAAATGGGGATTACACTTTCACAAAACATTTGTGCCTAATAACCCAAAGTTATTTCAATAACAAGGTTAATGAATATTTTTATTACCATAAAAACATGAGATTTTTTTCCCCTCACCTTTCAGTAGCTCTGTAATAAAATTTCATTTTGCAAGGACTTTTCGTGCTTTGCAGTTTTAAGTGTGTTTCTGCACAGGGAAGCAGGGAGGGAGAAAGCAAAAAAGGAGAGGGCCAAGACAGCAAGTGTTTGAATGCTGTTTGTAATAGCAACGTCATGTCTCTGTGAGGGAAAGCAGCAGGATTCCTGGTAGAGTACCTGCACCATCTCACTGAGGTGCAGCAGCTCCCCAGTCCCACTCTTCTCCTTCCCCTTTTGGCTGAAGCGAGGTTGGGATGGTGTTGCTGGCACAGCTGCAGTCCTGGCGTGGCACGGTGGTGCCTCACGGCTGCAGTGTGGGTTTTGTGGAAGGAGAGACTGTCACAGAACAAAATTGCCATCAAAAGTCTTCAGGGCTTCTCCTGCACCCTTCTCCTTTTTATCTCTGTCTCTTGTGCATAAACTGTGGTTCTGCATGTAAATGTGAGTAAGATGGAGAAATCTGAGCTGCAGATGGAAAAACAAACCCCAGTGTCTTGATATTTTAAAAAAATCCAGAATTAGAAGGAGATAAATTTATGTAGCCTTTGCACCATAATAATGTGGAAAGAACTGACACAAAGCCATAAGGCTTTTTTCACAGATTCAGTTGTCTGAAAATTGTGCAATGCTGTTTAAATGGAATGACTTTTAAGAGATCACAATAAATTTAAAAATAAAATCAAATCATGTTTTCACCGAGGCTTACATGATGGCAGTGTTAGCTCCCATGCAATTAATAGCATGTACTTTGTTTTCCTTCGAATGCTTTGCATTTTGTCTAGTTTTTATCTGGCCATGTATCCAGAAACTGCCTCTGAATGCAAGATGCTGTTAATTGAACTGTATTTAGGACTATTAAAACCGTCCTACGTTCTGTGTGGCAAGATGGATGTCTGAATTTGCATTTGCAGCAGCGTGGCTGTAGGTTGCATGTCCTGCAGTAGATAGCCCCTAGCCCCCGGATTTTTACATACAAAATGGAATTGCTTTATGACAAAATAACTTCTTACGTTGACATAGCATTTGTCTTTTACAAAACCTGCAGTTGTTTTCCCAGAGCAGTAGTGAACTGCAGCTTGTAGCTTAACAGGAAGAAAGAGAAGAATATGTTCTATTTTTGACATGGATCGTTGCCCCGTTCATTGAGGTCTCGTGTTGTAGCAGCTTCTGCATAAAGGAAGGCTGGTCCTGCTCTCCTCTATCTCATAACACCTACTGAATGTCTTTTTTCATGTAGCTAGTTGTGTGATGTAGTATTTAGGAGTAAGAAGATGCTGTATGATACGAGGAACCATGAGTTTAAACCTGGAAGCAAAAAAAATCCCTGATTTCTGTGCTTGCTGGATTGAGTCATTTATATAACATGCTTTACAGAAAAAGGGCTGTGCTTGTACAGAAGGAGGTGGCAGAAGGGTAATAGAAGTATTGTAGTTCATCTGATGGGTGGGACAGACTTCTGCATGCTATTCAGAAACAAAATTAACCCTGTGTGGGAGTGCAATACCTAGCATTGCTAATTCTCAACCTTTTCTTCCCCACACTTCTGGAACTCTGAAGGAAGTATGAGTACAAAGTATGAGAAGAGCTTCTGCTTCTCTTTAAAATATTAATTTGGAGAGATAAAAAATAATATCTGAGAGGATTCCATCAGAAGTTTGTGAGCATGACCCTGTCTTTGGCACGAGAATGTGGAGCAGAAAAGAATCCAAGCATTTTAATTTGCTGGGAACCGAAAGGAGCTGGTTGGTAACTTTGGGATACAGCATTGCTCTCTGAAGCACATTACTTTGTGGGTGTGCAGGCATGTGACAGTGTGATCCAGCATGGGTCTGTGCTGGTTTTACACACGCCCGGGGCCTCCTGTGGCACTTTTGTTATTTCTGAGCCTTTGGCACTGAGTGCTGGTGGGAGATGTGTGGAGATGGGGAAATGAGAGAACTAGGTATTAGAATTCAGTAGTAGATTTAAATTAAGCAGAAACCTCAGTATGTTATAAACTTGTAAGGCTATATATACACTATGGCATGTGGCTGGACCATAGTCATGCTCAGCAAACCACTGAATATTATAGGAGAGTTCATATGTTTTCTAATTCTTCCCAGAAAAAAGAGGACTTCAGTACTGAGTAATATGTTGTTA
>NW_008610500.1:63477-93542 GCF_000691845.1 Merops nubicus | reverse complement strand
CCTGCTATAGGCAGCACAGCAATTTGAACTTGCAGAAATAGCAGATTAGACATTTCCCTGAAACTCCATGTACTGTTGAGTGTCTGACTGATGTTCTGGCAAAACAGCCATGGGATTGACAGAGACTGGGGCTGGAAGTGACTTAAGGGAGCTGATGGAGTTTATGAAGATTATGAAGAAGCAGTGGTTTCCTTCTATGGAGAGAGAGGTGGAAAGGATGAGAGATGAGGTGGGAACTACACCAATGAGCATGGCTTTTTGAGACAGGAGCACTCTAGGCTGATGATTTCACTGGAGGGTTTGCTTCTTTAATAGGAAGAGATAAGAGCAGAAATGAAAAAGCTGGTAGTAGTAGAGATTAAGTCCTGACCTCTTAAAACTTAAGTGTGAGGTGTGTATCTCGGAGTCAAACTTTCCTTGCAATGGTGGAAATTTAAATGCAGTGTTCTTGTACTACGGTAGTAAGGCCAAAAATGAAACTAGAAAGATTTGCCTCTTGTGAAGGTTAAGTGAAATACAAATGTTAAACAGGAACCCAGTTGTGTGATGGGGAGTTGAAAATCAGCACACACAGTGCTGTTAGTGCTCACAGTTGTTGGTGCTGTAGTTTCAGTAAGGGATTCTTTAAAAAAAAAAAAAAAGCCATGTTTTAAGTTACAGCAGTGTAAATAAAGTCAAATGCTTCTGAAGGGTTTTTGATTTCCACTGATGCAATTGAGGGCAGAGGTTCAAACATGATTTTTATTTCCAGACATATCTGAAGCTACATTTCAAATTTGTTTTACATGAAGAAGTAAATAACCTGTTGGGAGGCGGGTTGGGAGCATAGGTAACACAGCTTCAGATATGTTTATCTGCAGGATCAATAAACACTTGATTGTTTACAGAGAGCTTATTTGGGGTGTTCTAGCCATGTAATTTTCCAGCTGTGTCTTAATACAGAAAAACAAACTCATTACAGCTATTCTGAAGTGAGTTATCAAGGTACAGGAGGGATAGGGCATCCATTTGAAGCATAGCTTTTAATGATCTTCAGAGTAAGTTGGAGTTTTTTTGTTTGTTTGTTTTTATAATACATTGTAGAAGCTTTGGGTTTAGATTCTTTCTTGCTTATGTGAATAACTGTGACACAGTGACTTAGACTGGAACAACAAAATAGCAATTGCCTGTAGGAATCATCCTGCCTCTGCAGAGTCATGGAGAAATACGACCTGTGTCCTCGGAGGACAGAAGCATTGGGAGCTCTAAGACTGAAAGTGGTGAGGCGTGTTTGTTTTAATATATGTAAGATTTGACCTGGTTTTGAGTACTTTTCATAAGACTGGTGGAATGAGAAAGCTGAAGAGAGAGGGAGACGTGTGAAGCCTAAGGTGAGGAGCTCTACAGCAGGCTGTGGTGGTGTTTCTTTAGGGGGGTATGTGTGTGTCTGTGTTTGACTGAAGGTGGGGATAGCAAATATCCACCCTTTTGGCAAGAGCTAAGAAGTTGGTCTTTAGCTTGACTAATACATATATGTGTGTAGGAAGGTTTTAAAAGAAAGGGAAAATATTTCTTAATGTGGACTATTTGTGGTTTAAGTATCATAAACACGTGGATGTAATAAGAGAAATACAGTCACTTTTTGTTTTCAGAGAACTTAATAGAAATATTACTTGAAATAAGATTCATATATTTTTCAGAGGAGCTTTCTTTTGTGAGGTTACCATATAAAAGCAGGGTTCTCCATCCTAGTACATCCATAAATCAAGATAGTGCCTTTTTTTCTTCAGAATGTAAGGTAGAGAGTTTTGTTTTTAAAGCATAGGGCAGTTAGTAGTTGTCTGTAGACTTATAAATAGTGCACCAATGCACAAGATTTTTCTTTATTTAATTTTATTTTTTCATTTATTAACAAGGTGGTTATGTAGGAACATTCATCAGAAGCTTTAGAAATCATGGGAGATTTATGATGTCATATGATGTCATTACAGCAAAACGTTGCATTATAAAACTTGAGAGCCACCGCTGCTGTACCACCAGGGCGAAGAATGGGGCATTCATTCACTCCTACCAAACCCCAACATCAGATATTCCACAGGTTCTCTGAAAACAGAAATTGTGCCTATAAGAGTAATGTGGTGAGAAGTTAAGCTCGGGAGGCTGTAAGCAGAGTACCTCAAAAGGGGTAGTAGATATTTCAATTCCCAGGAGTTGTTGTGTTAAGACTGCACAAAAGCTAGAGACTCCCTGAGGTAAAAGCTCTTCAGATGGAAGTGGCTGAAAAAAAATCTTGGCTAGCTCGTGGGGAGCTTGTGAGAACAAGTAGTAGAGGCCAAATTCTGCTCTGTTACACCATCCTACATTTGGGCTAGTGCCAAAGACAAGCACTTTCCCCGCTGCGACTAGACTGGAGGGAGTACAACTCTAGGGGTCTGAGCAACCAGTGACTCTACTCTAAACCACACATAAAATGAGTTTAGCAATCTTGGACTGTTGAACAATGATTCACTTTATAATACGACCGCAAAATGTAGCTGAGTTGGTAATGATTGCTTCAAACAGCTCGAGAAACTGAATGAGCAAGGAGCCGGGATTACCCTTAGCCCTACTGAGTGTCCTTGTTGGGCCGGAGGTCAAGGCTGCCTGGTATAGCTTGTGCCTGGGGCTGCCTGGGCAGGCAGGGAGAGCTCTGCCTGCTGTACAGCCAGACAAAAGTCCCATTCTTCAGTGGCGAGCCTGCTTTACCAGCCACTGCTGTATACCAACACTTCAAACAAATGAAAGGAAATGTTAAGTCTGCTGCGTGTTACTTGTTCAGGATGTTAACAGCTGTATGGCAAATTCATCTATAGTATAGGAGGGAGAGGAAGATGCAAGCAAACTTTCACAGACATCCTTTCATATCTGTAATTACATCCAGACTTAGCAGCAGTATCATTTCATTTTGCAGGAGAGCGTGGCGGCCCTTGAAGTGAGATTTCTTGGTGTTCAGTCCCACACGGTAGAAAAGGTCCATTGTGCCCTGACCTGCTTTAAACCAAACCACCCTAAAGCATGCAGGCGTGCTCAGAGAGCCCCCCTCTTTACAGACCACTGCCATTTGTTGCAGGGGTTGCTATGGCAAAGCGGGGCAGAAAATCCCATCTTGATGTTAAAGTGAAATACTTAGAAATTGTAAGGAGACAGATTTTGAGAATATAAATTAATTAAATGGCAGTAATTGCATTATTGCGCTATCTTGCCAGGGAAATAGCTATTCCTGGGAGAGTCTATTACTGTGGGTCTTGGAGCAGGGTGTAATTTTTCAAAAGGTTTTCCAAGTCTTTCTTTCTGCTTTTTTTTAACTCTTAACTGGTGGTGAATGGCAGGTTAGCCCTGCAGAGGTGATCCTCATCCTGATTGCTTAGCTTCTTGAAGCTGTAAGAAGACTGAACAAGCATTTTTAGTTTGGGCTTAAGCTGGCACAAGTACATAACTATAACCTCAACCAGCCTGATCCTAGCAGCTGCTCAGAGGCTTGCTCTGTTGGGATCAGTGTCTTTGGGTTAGGACAGGAGACATCAGGCTTCTTCCAGACAGGGGTCCTGCAGCTGTCTCACGTGCCTTTTGCTCCTTGACTGCTGGAGGTACAAAATGTCAGGCAGGTAGAAGACTTCTATGGTACATTTCTTCATCTGGAAGAAAAAAAACCAAAACAACCATGGCTGTTATATGTTGCTTACCTTATTTTTTTTTTTCCCCTGTGTCCTGACTACTTAACACCTCTGACCTCACTCTAATTGTGTCCTCCTTCAAATCTCCAATGAAAGGATGAAAAGTATGTTTCAGAAACACAACTGATAAACTAGATGCTGCCTAGCATATTTTTAGACCAATTAGAAAAGCTGCTTGGAAATACTTTTTGCTTTTAATATTGAAAACAGGCAGTGCTATATATTTACATCTATAGTAGTTATACATTAGAATATTTCCTTACAGTTTTAAGTGGGACTATGTTATGGCCCTTTGACAGTGTTTGGGGAGGAATGAGGAGTAAAATGGTCACTTCCCACATCTGAAAGAGAAATTCAGATTTAAAAGGAGAAAGAGATCACCACCAAATGAAAAATGTTTTTTTAAGTGTGTTACCTTGGACTCAGCTGACCCAGTGAGTGAAGTCCTTTCAGTTGATCTCAGTTGATCAGTGAGCCTCTGGTTGGGTGAATACAGGCACAGGTCAGTGGCTCTGCGTTGATGATGCGAGTTTTGCCCATCTTAGGCATTGGCCATCTGTTGTTCACTTCTGTGTGCACATTAAGCATTGGGCAGCAGGAACATGGCAGTAGCCTAGGATTAATACCTACATCAAAGTTCATGAACTCTTGAGTCTTCTCAGTTCTGCCACTGCCCATTTGTCTTCAAGAAGTCATCTTTGGCTGTGCTGCTGGAACAGCTTGCTGCAGTTGTTTGTGCTGGTGAATGTGAGGGTAAATATGTGCTTTTGTCCAACTTCCAGAGTTCATTTTAGTGCACTGAGGGTGTCATTTTTTATGTTCCCCTTGGGTTCCTGAGTAGGCAGTAGACTGTCTGATGCATCCAAGGAATGGAATGGAGTGGAATGTAACAAAGCTTCTGTGTTGCAGATTGAATTTGATACATTTGGGAGAAGGACCAGAAGCTTCCAAAATGAGAATCAAAAAAATGAAAGAGAAATGTAAAAATATTTATAACTAGCTCAAGTCAGCATCCTCATCTGGAACTGGCCAAGTCTAATTCAAGATGCTTTTCATGCCACCATGTTTGCCAGCTACTTCCTACATTAAGGCATTTGTAGTGATTCAAGAGTTCAATTTTGTATTAGGAGAAGAAAGGCACTTCTTGTGGAATATGATTAAAAGCTGAGCCAAGTTTTTTCTCATTTAATATTACTTACTTGAATCTACTGTCTTTCCTAGTGTTTTGTGCAGCATTATTTTTTCTTGTTGCATTCATTGTTATTCAGTCCAGAGATTTTTCATTGCATTACCTGAGTTAAAATGATCTCATGTTCAAGGCTAAAATTAAGGCCTTCTGAAAACCTGGGTGTTCTGATTGTCACCAGTGCAGAGATTATGCATAGATGACTGAATGCTTTGAAAGGGAGCTTTGTATCCACATAACCATCTTTTCTTATCATCAAAAAAAGGCAACAAATCAAATAATTTAAAAAATACAGAAAAGGTTGATTGAAAACTGCTTTTCTGTACTTGTTGCAGTCATTCCTTATGGGTAAACATATGCATAAAACATTGCAGCTATACCCACAACATTCATTCTTATTAGATGAATATGCTTTTTAATGCTAACACTACATGGTAAGTGAGTAATTTCTATCTTAAATTCTACATTTTTTCATCTGTGGTTGCAACCAAAATTATACAGATTCCCCGTGTGGAATTATATCCCAAACTACTTTCCTCCAAGGTATTTTTAAACTTTTCGCCTCAGTGATGTGCATTATTTTAATTACAGCAAAGAACAATTATCTGGAAGCTACTGGTTATTACGTCAGTCCGAGGTGCCACTTAAGTCCTTTCCTTCTCACAATTATTATTTTAATTGTTTCAAAGGCAGGCAGGGATATGAGCCTAAATAAAACCCTAGCAGGCATGTCATTGTCGTAGCAGGGGGAAGCAGAGGAGCAGGTTCCTCCCCGGGTGAAAGCATCGGGAGGAAACGGGTGGTTGTATTTGTTTTGGCAGGGTGAAGCTGTCGTGAACCCGGAGTCCCAGCCAAAACCAAGTGAGCTCTGAGTTGACTTGAGCCATTTCTCAAATGTTTTTGTGAATTATTATTTTTTTTTTTTAATTCTCCGTATTGTTTTAATTATCATTCTCAGTGCTGGGAACATCACACCAGATCCTCCATGTTTCGGGGTTATTTGTGAAAGGATTTCTCATCAGCTAATAGCTATTATTTCAAAAAATCTTCATTGGTTGGTTTAAAATGTGAGCTCAGATGTGTGATCACATAAGGGAAAATTCCGTGGAGACTTGGAGTGGAGCGAAGCCCCCTCCTTAATACTTTTGTCTAACATATGTCACTGTATTAAAAATAATTACTTTGGTTCCTTAGAGGGGGAGAGGAAGGTTTTTTAAAAAACCTTGGAATTCTATATTGAGTAGGCAAATAAACTCCTGAGATTGCTTTCATTTGAAAAGGATATTTTAAATGGTACCTTTTACTTGAATGTTGGCCAGTTTAATTTAGATTATTGCTTCTGACAATTAACCTCGTGTTGGGCTGCACTTGTCTCATTAGCAATGTGGCGAGTGATGAACTTGGATTTATGAGGGCTCAGCCCTCACCTGGGAGGCTCACCCGCCAGGACCGTGC
This sequence comes from Merops nubicus, assembly GCF_000691845.1. NCBI lineage: Eukaryota > Metazoa > Chordata > Aves > Coraciiformes > Meropidae > Merops > Merops nubicus. The sequence goes on along the minus strand of NW_008610500.1, from coordinate 87,209 downwards.
CACTGCTCTGACAAGGAACAAATCCACACAAAAGCTGTCCGTGGAGGGCTGGGGGAGTCAACAAATATCTTAGCAGTCTTCTCAAATTCTTTGAATAGTTTTGCCAGGAGAGAAAGTTGAACAGTAGAGGAGGCACGGGGATGAGATTGAAAAATATGGCATTTCAAAGTGATCTGCTTTTGATCTTTTCCTTTTTCAACTTTCTGTAGTTTGAGATAGAATTTCTCCTTCAAAATTTACCTGCTTTAAAAACAAGTTTTTAAATAAAAAGGGAATAGAGTGATCTGGAGTAAGGATAGGGCTAAATAATTAAATTCTTAAATTCTGTTTAAATGCAATGCTTCATCTGCCAAGAAATGATCAGTAGATTTGTTCTTCATTTAAGGAAGAACAGTTATGCAAGTTGTGGTTTTATGAACTGATTCCCTCCTTTTTCTCTTCTGATTATATCCGCCGAAGCAAAATATCTGTTATTTCCACAGTCTACTGATCTGGGCATATTCAGAAATAATGTCATCTTTTGGTGGTGATTTGAGGAACAAAAGGATTGAAGATCATTTTCTGCAATAGAAACAATGACTTTACCAACTTTGTATAGTTGAAGACTTCTTATCTAAATATCATCAGAGAATGACTATTAATGTTCAAATCCCCAAATGAAATACAAAGAATTTTCTGGCATTACTAGGAAAAAAACTGAAAAATATTTTTTTTTGGTCTTGTTACATTTTTTTTTCTTTTTACATTTCTTGTTTATACCAACATACTGTGTACCTGTGTCTAAATTTACATACATACATATCCATCAACCATGTGGTGTCCAGGGTGAATACTGACACGTGTATCTTTGTAAGCAGCAAGGGGGGAAAGTGTTAGTCCCTTAAAATAAACATTTTATTTTTTTTCCTTTAGTTTAAATTCACTTTGCATTTTATTATATCTGCTCTCTACAAATACTTTACTACTTTTGCTGTGAAAATCAGTAAGGGGAGCATGATTTAAACTGACTGCTCTGTTCTCTCCCATTACGTGTCTATGCAAGTAATACTTGCAGCCACTTAAAAGGTGTTATACATGTTACTTAGAAATAGTTACTCCATTGAATATTTAATAATGTATACATGCAAACTGATCCCAAAGAGCCTATATATATATAAAAAAAAAAACAAGCAGAAATTGCTCTGGCAGTGAAGTGGGTTATTTTAGTGGAAAAATGAAATCTTTTTTTCTCCTTGACTGGCAGAGGAGCGAGGTCTGTGCAGCCAGGCAGGGAGATGTGTGGCCCATATGTGCACAGTGAGGGGAGCTAAGGCTGAGGTGTGAATGGGACTGGCAGCGAGCCCCACACCTCCTGCCAGGTCCTTTCTCCTCTACAGGGGTAGCTGTGCCCTGCCTGGGGAGCTTGTGCCTCTGGGCTTCCTGGGCTGCCCTGTTCTGTGTGGGCTGAGGGAGTGTGTGTGCCTGCTCACACCTCATGGAGAGGGCATTCCCAGTGGATCAGACCCGTGGCAGCCTCTAGTGATCCTATTCCTCTTGTTCATGAATGTGGGTAAAATGCACGGTAAGAAGATGGGAAGAAAAGTCATGACTCAAGCTAAATAGAGTGTAAGTCGTTGCCTTGGGGATAGGAGGAGGGGATGTTGGAGATTGATGGCAGTAGAGCTGGGAGGTGGCTGACCACCATTCAGAGAGGGGAGCAGCCTGGCGTGCACAGGAGGAAGGTGATGGTGATGTGGCCCTGGACGGGTGGGTGAGCAGGCACTGACCAGCAGAGCCACTTGCCATGCAGGATTCTCAACCAGGGTTGAAAACATCTGATGTACTGTGATGAAACTGAGCTCTGTTTTAACACAAAAGAAAACTTACTCATTTATTTGCAAGGTAAAAATTAAAACTCTTCTTTGTACAGAAGGTGGTCTAAAGGGCTGGCAACAAGGCTAATACCATTTTCTGGCTGGGACAGTAGTTGGTGGAGGGTTCTGCTGTCTCACTGAGGCCAAGGGAGAGTGTGCATCGTTCTTGCCCATCAGCCTGTCAAGTCTACCCATCCCTTGTGAGATGCAGCACTGCAAATTCTGCTGGCAGAAAACACCTCAGCCTTGATAGCAGCATAATTTTGCAGTTAGACCAAGAGGGCTCTAAAGTTCTGGTTGTGACATTTGGATACATTTGCTAATATTTTCCTTCAATATAAAAATTGCTCAAAAGATGCTTCAGGTATGACATTCCTTCTATTTAAACAGTGCTCATGCAGGCACGTGACACAGCTAATGGCATATGAAGCCTTTCATACACTACATACTTGGATAAAAGCTGGCTTAAGTCCTTAATGTCTTGAAATTGGTACCTTCATTTCACTGCTGTTTGTAAAGAGCTTATGTTAGCACAGCCTAAAGACAGAATATTTCCATTACAAACTGTTATCTTAGTTTCTATAAATTAACAGTGTTCTTTAGACATTTCCAGATGAGGGTCCTCCAGATCTTCAGTTCTTTTCTTTGGGCATGGAGTGAAAAGCATTTTACCTCTAAGTAGGTAAAAGAGGTAACCAAAAGGCCAGTATTTTGGGCCACCAGCAATAACATCCCTCTTGATTGTGAAGATTGGGTAGAACTTAATTTTCAGCACAACTTGATTGAACAACTTCTCAAATTTCCTGAGAGCAACATATTTAGTCTAGAGCAGCATATCTAAAGGAAGGCATTTATCAGAAGAATCTTACAGATTCACCCATAACTTACCCATTTGGTTTACTATTTAGGATTATTCTCTTGGATTACAATTTTAATGGTGTGACATTGATCTTTTACATCTACACTACAGTGGTGTCTGGTCACTCTTATTGCATGAGCTCCTCAATTGAGTTATTCTGGGATAAACTGTAAGCCAGGGCCATGCCCAGAGGAACATGAGAGCTATTTTAATGCTGATAGGCTCTTGTGGTTGGATTTTCATCCACCATAAACTCAAATGTGAAATGGAAAAAGGTATTCCTGAGACAGTGGATTTTTCCAGGCAGACATACAGTTTGATGCCTGTTTGGTCCTCGCCTAGAGTGCTGCCAATCAAAAAAGGCAGTCAAAAATGCTCAGCTGCCTGTACTGAGAGAGCTACAGGCCTAAAGAAGTGCTGGAGCTTCCTATGTGGTGGCTTTCTTTCCCCTGTTTCCCCTCCCCCCCTTTTTTTTTAACTGATGAGAAAAAGAAGAAATGTTGAATGGCTTTGAAGTCTAAGAGTCTAAGTTATTTTAGTATGTTAGGCATCTCAGACTTTTGGGATAGTTCTTTAGTAATAAAGTTTCTATTTACTCAGAAAGTCTTAACTCCGTTGCAGTTTATACCTGTCTTAAGACCTGCAGTATGAATCAACCAGTTAATACTCCAGATAAGCAGCTGACTTTGGGGGAGTGAGATAGACTTTCATTAAGATGAAGATACCTACAGTGCAGTCCACATCCCACCAACCGGGGTGAGTGCCAAGAGCAGGGAATACTTATTGGCTGTGGGAAGTCATTGTGTCGGCAGAAACCAGACTGAGGCTTTTCCTCCAGGGTGACCTTTGAAATCAATCAGATTATGAAAACCATAAACCTCCCAAAGCTGCCTCTTTGTGTTGTGCTTGTAGTGCTCCCTCAGTGCTGAAGTTTACTCTGGCTCCCTGTGTGAGGAAGAAGAGAATACACCTGGATTGTTGGAGGGTTGTTCTGCCTGTTCTTTTAGGGATGCTTGTGCATGCAGTGTCTTTATCTTCCTACATCAGACTTTGGGAAGCACTGTGATTTATATCTCCTTATCTCCTTTACTATGATGTTATTAGTTGAAATCTCCAGTCAGTTACTGTTTATTTGTGGTACAGAGGACAATGCTGGCAGCAGCAGAGGTTGTATCTTCTGGTGAAATGGCATCTTTGGTAGATCCCACAGATTTTCCAGTATTGGTACCATGTTCTGAGTAAGGCATCATCCCAGTGTATCTTTATTTAATGATATTCCCCAGCACCATGAATAGGCCTCTGAATTCCTTTTCTGCTCACAGCATGTGGAAGCTCATTGTGCATACATTGGACCAAATCAGCTAGGGCTTTGGAAGATGGTAAGAAATGCCAGTCGATCCTCCCTTTTTTCTTGAAACACCACCATGGGGCATTTTTTAGCTCTTTGCATTTGAACATGAGGTAGAGTTTAAGAAAGAGAAAGAAGTGATGAGAGCACTGAGCTCTGAAGGAATAGGGCTCTGGTACTGAAATTAGTTTAGTACTGGAGTGTTGGTATTAAATATCTTTTTTTTAACAGAAGATTCATCACTGGGGCTGTTGTGATTATCTCTTAAAGAGTCTGCAGTGCCACAGAAAAAAAAAAAAAAGGGCCTGAGTGCTGGTGTGCTGCCTTCCAGCTTGGTAGGTTGTGAAGCACTGTGAGCTATTTACTGAAGGATGGATCTCAGGAGGTGCTAGAGCTCTCCACCATCTCATGAGGGTGTTTGCAGTGCCACTAATGCTTGCAGCCATTGAGTCTTGCAGCGTCTGATGGTGTCCCTTAAACTGCCATACTGGTTTTGGTTTGGGTAGAGTTAATTTTCTTCACAGGAGCTCTAGAATTTCTGTCACAGGAGAATCTCAGCTGCTATGTAAAGAAGCAGTGAATGCCTGGAAAGGCTTCCTTCAAAGCATGACGTGCGTGTACTGCAGACCAAATCCAAAAAGCAAATAACTCTTTCCAGTGTTTGCCATGTGCACAGAAATTAGTCCTTCAAATTTAAAAAATAGGTCTTTCTATCTTTGAGCCTTTTGTTCACAAACTGACTAACAAGAAGATGAAAATGCTAACAGCATCCAAAAAAGGATCTGGTGGCTTTGTAAGAAATAGGTTCAGTTCTAGGAAGATGTGGGCTAAGAAAACAAATCTGGGTTCATCTCAGCATAATGTGGGCTCACCAACAGTACAGGGAAAACTATTTTTTGTGAGTCTGGTAACAGTTCCTGCTTGCTCTGAGTCATCTCCTCTAGTGGTGAACTACAGTCTTTTTTTTTCTTCTCTTTTGTTTTCTGTTCATAGGAAATATAGCAGAGTTCAGTAACCAGCAAAGCTTTATTTAGACTTGTCAGAAATACAGAATTGTTTTGCTCTTCCTGGGAAAAAAAGAGGGAGATGAGGAACCTGAGAATCAGGTCATCAGCTGAAATGAGTGTCAGTGAAGGAAAAATTTGTATTGAATTTAATTGGATGTATTTGAATTTAGTCCCAAATTAGGGATTAGGACAATTAAAATGTATTTTGAAAAGAAATATTGCAACCTTAAAGATCTATTCTCTGTCTGTCTGTAGCAGATCAGTTTGTAATGGAAGGATAAGGTTTGATCCATTGCCTTTTGCCTGTTTGTGAACTATGAGGGAGACCTGAACCTAAAGATAAACCCTCAGTCTTTGGGCTCTTGCATATTTTTAAATAGATATGCACATGCACATTTGCAGATAGTTAACTTTGCTTCCTTATAATTTTTAAATATGAAAATTCTAGAATGCAAGTCTTACCTCCTTTTTTAATTGCTTCATGGTGGATCTAGTTCTTAACTGACTGTGGTAATAGGATCAAGCCTATGGACATTGATGGTTCTGAATATGCAGTTAGAATAATGTAGCTACAGAGAGCAAAAGACTTCTGAGTCAAACTGCAAAGGTGGCAGCAGCTGTATCTTCACATATTGCATTTGTGTTGAATTGGTTGAAGCAGCTGTTTGGGTGTTTAGCAGAGTTCTTAATCTCTCTGTCTCTCCTCAGCAATGCATCCTTTTCTGTCGTGCTGGTTAGCTGCTGTCCTACTACTTCTTCAGTTGTTCGTGTTGGTTTTTTTTCATGCAAGTGAAGAACTGAATGTCTGGTGGGAGGAAAGAAAAGACAGAAGGCAAGCCAAAAGTAGTAATTTAGTGAAAAAACGTTCTGCTAGTCTTTACACAGCGTAAGGAAAACCCCAAAAGACACAAATCTTAAACTAAAGAGATTAAGCTGTTAAACTACATAGGCCAGAATATGAATCTGCATCCAGTTAAGGGGTTTGTTTGTGCAGCACAGCATGCTGTGTGTGTCCTTATTTTTCTTTGGACTTGAGACCCATGAATTTTCAAATCTACTTGTAGTTGACTCAACACAAAGATAGTTGGCTACTGTATGTCTGGAGCCTGGGCCAGGCTTTCTGTGCTCTCTGTGGCTGTGTTTCTGTGAGTAGGCAGGATATTCAGATTCATACAAGGCCAAACAATGTCCGTAGGCTTAATTCTAAGCCTATTAGCCTCTACAATGTCCTATTAGCAATGCTCTTTTATAACCTTTAAAGTGTGTTTTATGTATTCAGTTGCAATGCCATGTTATTGTGTTTCTTTCCTGCTCAGTGAACTGTCTTTCAGTGTGAAGCTTATAGGCAAGCATTGAAGCTGGGTGAATTGAAGGAGTTTGGGGCACTGGCACCTTTTTAAAAACAGATACAGGTTTTTCCCCAAAGAAGGAAAACATCTTCCACCAGTCCCTCTCTTCTCTGTTTGAAAGCATCACTATGTATAATCCTGGAAAAGCTTCTGGAGGGTGGGGACCAAAGGCTGTCTGCCCAATGCCTTGTTCTCCTTGCTGGAGGTGTCGTAAGGCAGGTTGTGCCAGTGGTGTTGGGCAGGAAGCTGACAGACTGGAAAGCAAATGTTCCTGTAAAGTTCTGGTCCTTTCCCTCATGTGCAGCCCCTTGTAGGTCATGAGATGGCAATACAGTCTCCGAGTCCAGAATTCAGGGTGAGATGATCCAGGGATTGTTTGTGGCTGTTAAAGAAATGTGTGGTGGAGAAAAGCACCACCTGTTGAGTACACTTGCATTCCTGTTTCTTAGCAACTGAGGCAAATACACCAAAGCCCCAATTTTCATCCTTGTAAGACTGAGGTGGAAGCATGTTACAGGTCCCCACTAGCATTAAGTGCTTATGTTGGCTCTCTGGGAGGCACTAAATTATAGGTGGGAGCCATGGTCCTGGTGCCAGGCTGGAGGATAGCAGAGAAGCAGCCAGAGTTTTGCCAGGGAGTCTGGGACTCAAAGGCAGTTGATGTCCAAAGCAAAAGGAACAGTGATGGTTTAAAATGGCAAACCAAACCTCCACAGAGCAGCTAAGGAAGATTTTTGGTCAGGGAATTGGCCGAGTTGTGACACTCTGGTCTGGATTTCAGAGGTGTTCAGTGGCCACTGCTCCCTGGGAGGAGGCACAAGCTTGACTCCTGTGCAGCTGAGCAAACTCAGGTGTTCCCAGGATTGAGCTGGGAAGGATCTTACCATAAGAGCAAAGGTTGCCCAAAAGACAGTAATTCATGCAAAAATGGGGAGAGTGCTGTGTTTTGGGCTTTATGTGGGGAAGTTGGATAAAAATCACTGTTTATCTTTGCTCAATAAAAAATTGGCTGGATGGCTGGGCCCAAAGAGTTGTGTGAATAGAGTAAATCCAGATGGTGACTGGTCACAAGTGATGTTGTCTAGGGCTCAGTACTGGGGCCTGTTCTCTTCAATATTTTTATCAGTGATCTGGGTGAGGGGGTTGAGGGTACCCCCAGTAAGTTTGCAGACAGCACCAAGGTGGGCGGGTATGCTGATCTGCTTGAAGGTAGGGAAGCTCTGCAGAGGGTGGACAGGCTGGAGCAGTGGGCTGAGGTTCAACAGGGCCAGCTGCTGGGTCCTGCCCTTGGGTCACAGCTCCATGCAGTGCTACAGGCTTGGGGAGGAGTGGCTTGAAAGCTGTGCTTGGCACTGGTGAGGCCACACTTTGAGTACTGGATTCAGTTTTGGGCCCCTAGCTGAAGGAGGACATTGAAGTGATGGAGTGTGTCCAAAGTAGGGCAGCAAAGCTGGTGAAGGGTCTAGAGAGCAAGGATTGACTGAGGGAACTGGGATTGTTTAGTCTGGAGAAGAGGAGGCTCAGGTGAGACCTTACTGCTCTCTATGAATACTTGAAAAGAGGTTGTAATGAGGTGAGTGTTGTCCTCTTGCCTTGAGCTGTGCCAGGGGAGATTTAGGCTGGACTTGAGGAAAAATTCTTCCCTGAAAGGGTTGTAAAGCCCTGGAAGAGGCTGCTCAGGGAAGGGGTGGAGTCACCATCACTGGAGGTATTCAAAAGAGGTGTAGATGTGATGCTGAGGGACATGGCTTTGTGGTGACCTGGTAGTACTGCGTTAATGGTTGGACTTGATGACCTTAAAGGTCTCTTCCAACCAAAACAGCTCTGCAATTCTGTGACTTTAGTGAAGGAGTGGGTGCTGCAACCCTGTGGGCATTTGGGCTACTGAGCAGTGCTGCTGGGAAAAGTCACCCTGGTGTGGTGGTGCCTCTCAGGAGAGGACAGCCTGGTGCAGGGCAAAGCTGAGCTCCAGGCTGGCAGGATTATAAAGGACAACTACAAAGAGCTGCTTAATATCCTGGATGCAGTAGCCTTTCTGTCTTGTTTTTCAGGCTTGGTTTTGAGGCCATGAGGGTGATGCTTAGATCAGTGGTTCTCTCTCTCAAAGTAAAGAGAGAAAAAGAGAACTTCTCTCTCTTTATTAATGTATTACTTCTTGCTGTCCAGGGTAAGTGCAGACTTATCCCAGAAATGCTGTTCAGGGTTAAATGTGGTTTTTGTCAGTGGAGGTAATAGCTTTATAAGTAATATGGAAAGCATAAAATATACTTATTTTTTGTAATAGTTTGTACCTCCTTTGCTTCCTCAGCCTTCTGTTTATTTGTGGTATTCATGTTCTATCATATAACAGTTTTAAAAATGATCCCCTGAAGTAAATAACATCAACTTTTTTTTTTTTTCTGTTTCCTTACCAATTATTGACTGTTTTTTTTCAACAGAATAGGGGGTTGGAAAATTAAATAAAGACTTCCAAAATAACAAGCTCCAGAAAATCTTATTTAATTTGTGGGTTCATTCTGTTCTCTCTCCCGCCCCCCACCCTTTTTTTTAAGAAGATCTTTATTAATTTAGTCTAGTAACTTAGTGCTTATATTAAATTAATCTAATAAAAGTCAGAGTCCTCACATAACGTTTCCCAAATGTGAAGCAGCATCTATTACATGAGGCACAATCTTTTTACAGTAAAACGTAAACCTGATATGTAGAATTACAAGGCATCAAACTGTTTGGTGTATGTTAAGTCAAATACTGGAGTATAGTCATGCTGAAGGAAAGGAATAAGCTACACTAGCATTCAAAAAATTAAGAACTCAAATCAAATTCAATCTATCAAAATTATTTTCACGTGTGGAAGTACACTGAACTTCAGCAATTGAACCTTGTAACACTGTCTTCATACTGACTCACGTCCATCTTCCTAGGAACACTTTACCATCTCCTGATGTAAATCCCACGTGTAATCATGCAGATGCATAGCCTGTAGGAAGGTCTGTGTATCGGTACAGATGTGCAGCCAGAAAGACTAGACCTGTTTAAACTGACCAGCTCATGGATGCGTTGTTGCACCACGTTTTCATCCCCAACCACTGTTGATACAGATAGTTTATGACAGCATTTTAAACCTCCAACAGCAAAGGCCTCCAGCAGCAGCAGCACAAGGGGCTTTGTGCTGCCAGAGCCTCGGGAGGCCCGGCCGTGCCTTCCCCTGGGGTGAGGGTCACCCTTTTGTGCAGAGCCCTCGAGTTGCACAAGCCTCATGAGCTGGGGTGGAGCGTTTGCCATTCAGGGAGCGTGGGTGTTCCTGTTGATTTGTGGATGTGTACATCACAGTGTAACCACAGAGTTTATTCCTGTTCTCTCACTGAATTATTTATTATGGACTGAGATGGGGAAGAAGGGGGATTCTTTTGTATTGGCATCACCAGAGGATTATGTTCACTGCACGTTTTCAAGCACTAAATCGCCAATGGGTGATAATAAAGTTTACCTCACAGGGATGTTGTGAAGTGTAATTAATTAATGTTTTTAGAGTGCTTTGGGATCCTCTCATGAAAGGCACATTAGAAGTGCAGCAGAGGATTATGCTGATTATTTTTCCCATCTATTACCCCAATATGTCACTGACTGAAATTCAATAGAATAATATGGGCACCCTTATAATGATGAGCAAAGACAGTATAATATTTTTAAAATTTCCCTAAGAGCTAGAAAAGGCAGCTTGATCGTATAATACAAAAATTAATAGAATTGGGATTTTTTTTTAATTGTCCCCATTGTTTTTTTCTCCTTTCTGCTTGAAAAGTCATTCCCTTTGCTGGAGTAACAATAATAACTACAAATTATGCCTTTATGCTGTTACAGTTCGATGATGTGCTGCAGCCAGGGTACAGGTTAGAAACACAGGCTGAGTTATTACATACTGCAGGGCAGTGATTTCCTGCAAACTGATTTATGGATAAATAATTCTATGTACTTATTACATGGGACAGGCAGGTTTTAATTTCTGTAACAAAGCACAGCTGAACAAAGGAAGATTGCCTACTATAACATAGGGACAGGATACCTGTGAAGAGGATAAACAGATGCAACCATGTTGCAAGAGCCTTACCAGCTTGAAAGGGGGCCCTCTTGGTAGGGGCTAATAGGTAAATGGTCCCAGAAAGCAGGGGTTTGACTTTTTCAAATTTCATTGAGGTCTTTTATTTGGAGTTGTAAAAGGAATCAAAAGTGTTTGGGTGCTAATGCTCCTCTGCAGTCTCTGCTGAGGTTCTGCTGTGCTGATAAGAGCTCCTGTTAAAAAGTAAGACGTTTAAACAAAACTATTTGATGGAACTCACAGCATGGCAGCACATGTTGGTTGTGCTCCTCACCCAGGCTTGTGTTTGCAGTCTGCAGTGAAGGGAAGGGAATGCTAGGGCACCTGGTACAACTCTGGAATGCCTCAGCCACCCCAGGCACGTCTCTGCACTCATATCACTGCAGGTTTAAATTTCCTCAACACTTTTTGAAGGAGCACATGTAGCCCAGGTGATCTTATGGTTGTTAGGCACTGCCTATTCCCTCAGCCTTTCTGAAGCTCACATGAACACAGTGTTGTTTGCTGTGTCTGACTGTGCAGGCACATGTTCTTGTCTGAGCTGGATGGAGCTTGTACTGCCACAGCCTTCAACATGTTGGGGATCATGAAGCTGTAGCACAAGAACAAGCCTTGCACATCTCCAGCTTCCAGCCTGACTCTTATCTGTCAGTCCACAACGAGCAGTTGTCTGCTCTGACACCTCACTCACCCGATGAGTCTGAGAAGATTACATTTGTTATGCTGTAGAAAATGAGAGGTTTTGGTGTTATGCATCAGGGATTCAAATGGTTTGTCTGCTTGGTGGTGACAAGTGCTTTTCTTAACTGTGTTTGATAAGGAATCGGTGTTCTCTGCTGTCCTTCTTTCTCCCCTTTAGCCAAAGAACACAAAATTCCTTCTCTTTCCCTCTCTACACATCTTAGGGCAAATATTACTCACAATTAATTTTCTAGCTGTATCCAGAAGAATGTTGAGGTGAGGGTAGTGATGCTAATAGGAACTTCCAAAATGTCCTTTGTTTAATCTGTGACTTAATTTTAACCCTAGCAGATCAGCATTTTAAGTGAGTTGCATTAATCCTGCATGACCTACCTACAAGCATCCAATTAACATGTAAGTCAGGCATGCTCATCATTTGTGAAAGGTGAAATCAGGAGTGTAACCGTGGTGGGTGCAGAGGATAGTTTGTGAAGGGAGTCAGTGACAGCGTGAGGTGTATTCTGGTCCTGTTAGCTCTGTTTAGCTGCAAAAAGGAATGACTAAGAAGTGTCATAGCTAAGCTATATATTCTAAACCTCACATGTGGCATTCTTAGAATGACTGTACTGTATGGCTGTCCTTCTGCTGGCAAAGACAAATGGGGCTTCTAGCCCATAGAGGGAAATAATTCTGTGGGGCTGTATGAACTACATAACAAAGGTTTGCCAGCTTAGCTGTGTTTGTCTAGGAAAGCAGCTTCTTGCCTTTTGCTGTTGATGCTCCTGATTAATATACTTACTTATTCAAGAAATCTGCTTTAGTCTTGCATCTATTCAGTTCACAGCTCACTAGGATGAAGTCCCAGGAATAATCCCAGTGTTTTGGATATATCACTCTTTTAAGTGACACTGTAAAATAAAGGTCATGAAGATCCCGTGAGAAGTTCTGCTAGGTGTAGAGGTCAGCCATGCTGTAGCTGGTCAAGCCTTCTGTTCAGTGTGTTGTTCTGCTTTGACTTGCACAGTTATCACTTTCTTCTCCAGAGGAGTGCACTTCAAATGAAGCTAAATTGAAAGCACTCTGGGAGGGTGACACAGCACTGGCCTAAGTGGAACGCCAGCAGTGAATTGCAGTGGTTGTTGGGTATGAACCTGACACTCAAGCTCACAGAAGTTTGCTGCTAGAGTGTTCTGACATTCTTGTGGGTAAAGGTAGCTATGCAAATTTTAACGTAGGTTACTCTGTCTTTTTTCCTTATCTGCATTTTGATGAAGCTGAAACAAGACCTGCCTGTTGAAGGATATGTCATTCAAGTACCAACAGCCAGTGTGGATAGAGAATCTCTACTAAAATACATTTTAAAAAAGTATTTTGAGAAAACTGTTTGGTCTGTTTATTGTCTTTAATTGACTGCCTGGACTGGGCTGCACTCAGCCATTCCTAGAGGAGTTCTTGAGAGCTGTTCTAGTGCACAGCAGTTTCTTGAGTGTGCACGAGCTTTGAAATCTGTTGAACTTTCCCTTCAGGGGAAAAGAATTCACGATAATTGATACAGGAAGGAGAACCAGACTCATTAACAGAAGAGTTTTGTGAACTCATAAAAGATGTGCTTTCAGATTCCTGAGCAGTCTGATCTGCTGTTCATTATCCACACATAGTTTTGAGAAGGTCTGGAGCTGACAGAGGAGTGATATTCCTGGAGCAGTAGTGTATTCATTAATAACACAGTGACCTTTGCTCATTCCTGTCCCCACTCCCAAGTCTCAGCAGGGGTAGGATGAAAGCTGGGTCAGGCCAGTTAAAGTGATTTCTTTGAAGGCCTGAGCTGTACCATGTGGAGTCAGTGAGAGGATCAATGGAAAAACGTGTATATGGCAGTAACTCTTTGCCACCAGACTGCTCTCATCTTGGGGTTGCTGTTCTATTAGAAACACCCAGTCCTGGATGAGAAGGGACCCTTTTAGTGGGAAATCCACTCAGGTTTTACGTGAGGAGTCATTCAGAGATGTCTTCTAGAGTGCAGAGAATACATTTGCTCAACAAACCAGCATCATCTTTGCAAATGAAGCCCACGAGTCGCCTTAAGTACAGCGTCGGTGCCATGAAATAAACCACCTGTGCAGTCTGCTGAGTTGCTGGATGGAAACCATGGCTTCTGGCTATCGTTTGGACCAGCTTAGCATGCTCTGGAAAAAAAAAAAAATCACAGCATCTGAAAAACCAGTGGAGAGGAGCAGGGCTGCAGTACGGCGCGAGGGGCTCGCAGCAGGTGCCCACGTGCCGAGGCTCCGAGCCCCACGGCAACACCTGTGTTTGTCTAAAGCCAGCCAGAACAATTTCCTCTCCAGTTGTAGAGGAGGATTAAAAAAAACCCTCTACCTAACTTCCAGTAGTAACAGACATTTCCTGTAATGCAATTTGCATAGTATTTCCCATGGTGCACTCTGGCTAAGCTGTGTTTTTTCTGGTTAAAACTGTTTAGTTTGGGGACACTGTTGGTAACTTCAGTGACCCCAGACTGTCTCTTTGTCTCTCGCCCGCCTTGCCAGGCCCCAGCAGTTGCAGATGGTGTGCTCTCTGAGTGCTTTCCTTAATTGAATGAAAAATAAAGCCTCTTGTAAAATATTACCAATTTAGATGTGACTTATGGGGCACATACGATGCTTATTTATTCAATTACATGAAAACTTGGCGTGGTTAAACATAGGAAGCCGAGTGTTCTGTGAAGCTGGTATAGATTTCTGGATTTTTAGGTGATTTTGCTTTAAATTACTATATAGCAGAAGGGGATGAAGGAAGTCAGCAGCTAAACTATGTTTTCCCAGCATGTATTTCACTCAGTGGACCCTTGATGCTCATTTCATGACTAATACATGCTGTACTATATGCATTTCTTGTTGTCACCAGAGATAACATTAAGTAAACTATCCCCTTAAGAAAAACAGCTTTTCTTGGCAAATGGAATATGACTCAAGGAGCCAGCACTGGAGACATACGGTGCTGTGAATGAGTGCTGTGTGTTACTCTACTGGATCTGGGTCCAGGCACTATTTATACTGCAGCATATTCAGCACCAGATTGTTCAATCTTAATACTGAAACAGTGCATCATTTAAATGTTTTTGTTCTGTTTATGTCCCATTTTCAAGCAGTGGATATCAAGCAACACTTACTAACTTTTTGTTTTGTTTGGATAAGATCTCCCCTTGCCAAAAGCTTTCTGATCTGCTCTTGAAATATTAGACCATCTGTACCAGTGCAACTTTGTGCCACTGAGGATGAACTAGGTCGCTCCCAGCTTCTTTCAGTATGTAGTGCTAGAATACTTTGCTAAGCAATACGTCAATGGCAAATGCAAACATTTAAGCCCTACAGAAAAGGAGTTGGGCTAAAATTATTTTCTCTTCAACCTGTGTAGGAGTGGGGAAAAAAAATATTCCAGAGCAGGTATTTGACAGACTTCTAAACATCGTATTCTGTTATTGTCTCTGTGCAAGATCCCTTGTTTCACTGTTTCAGAGGTTATATTTATTTTATGATCCTGTTTGGGAGATCAGGGCAAAAGGGCTTTGCCATTTGTTACCGTTTGATTAGTTCCAGAGCTGGTGAAGAACTAGGAGTAGGAAGTGAGGAGAAGAGGGATGAAGTTTCTCAGCATCACAGCATCTTTCTAGATACCCAGGGAGGTTTCTTGGAGCTCCTGTTACCACAGAGGAAGCAGTTTTCTCATGTATTAGCATGTTTCTGGCAGAAGACTTTACAGATGGTCTTTCTGAAGATCAAAAATTATATAAGCAGACCTCAAAAGGCATCGGTTTAAGTGGGAGAAAAGGTGCTTGGTGTCTTGTAGGGCTGCACTGACAAAAGTTGAGTGAGCAGAACAGTGGGGCCAGGGGAACACGATGGGGGCGGGAATAAAAGCAGTAGGTGTGGTAGTACAGAACAAGGCCAGACTGATTTGCTCTCATGTAAGATGGCACTGTGGCTTTCTTTGTTTGGCATCTTCCTGGAAGTCATTCCTGGGTATTAGTTATTGTTTTTGGCATGAGTGGGCCCTCTGCAATTGTCTAAACAGAAATACTGCCCCTGCACCAAATGGTTTACCATCCAGGTGCACAGTCTTTGTAACAAGCTCTTCCAGAAGAGGTGATGATTCCTTTTAAAGAATGAACAGAAGTAGAAATAGAACTTAGAGCATTGTCCTCCACCCCCAAACTGCTATTTTGGATCTGTGGTCAGCATCTTGAAGTTGTTTTTTTCCACAAAGAAAAGCAACCATCTGTATAGTGCAACTTGCATCTGGGAGTGGACTCTTCCTGCCTGGTGGGTTTCCAGTGCCATCCATTCACATTGGGAATCATACCATGCCTACACTGGGACTGTGTGCTGAAAGCTCCCACACAGGAATTTTCCCTTTCAAGTCAAAATTGATGCACTTATTTACTGAAGGGCCTTGTATACTGCAGGATCAGGACTGGAGAGTGTTTAAAGCTTGTTCTGAATAGAGAACTAGGCTTTAGTGAGAGGGTGAAAAATGTGAAGGGAGGAAGCCTCCTGTGCTTCCTTGAAGTAATTTAAGAGCCAGGAACATGTCAGCAACTCTCTGCTAAGAATTTAAATCTATTCCTACTCTTCCCCATTGTTTGCTTCAAGATTCAGTACAACACATCTGTTTGAGCAAGACTGCAATAAACCTCAAGGCAGATCTTGAATCTCGTGAACAAACAAGCTTATCAAAGGGTTTAGTAAATGGCTGATAAAACATAGAGTATGAATTTTTTTTCTTCTTTTCAGGAATAATCAAGCTTGGGAGGTGGAATCCCCTCCCTCTCAGTTATGTGACTGATGCACCAGATGCGACAGTAGCCGACATGCTGCAAGATGTCTATCATGTTGTGACATTGAAAATCCAATTACAAAGGTGGGTGTTTCTGAACATCTGTCCTGCTCTATTCTCTGAGCTGCTCTGTCGATTACAGCATTACTACAGAGATTAGCACATCCTGTCTTCATTAATTTCTGGTCTTTTGATGAAATGAAAAGAGAAAAGAAAAAAAGAAGAGAAGGGTGAGTCACCTGGCAACTTTTTGGTGCATGTTCCAACTGATTTTGTATGTTTTCTGAAGTAGCATAGAGGGGAGGGACAGAAGCTCAAGTAAAGATATGGGGCCTTCAAAGACAGATGTTTACACAGTCCCTAATTCAGTGGATTCTCAAGGCCTTGTTGTATCAAAAAAATAAATTCCATGCCTTTTACAGGGGGCTACACTGTGAGAAACTGCCAGTTGCTGAGATGAGGAGGATAGGAGCTTTTTGACTTTGCTTTTTTGTCTAGTGGTCTTCCCAGTGAGAGGGTGAAAAGATGAGGAAGGGATGGGTTACTGCAGCTCTGTTTGGCATTTGGCAAATATTTTCCTTCCCTGAGTGGTAATTCTAATTGGCAAAGCAAAAGCTCCCGACACTGTTACAATCACTTGCCCTCCCTTCTGCTGCTCCCACTTTTTCTGCCTCCTTTTTGCTATTTGTCTTCCAAAGAGTCCACGAATAGTTACTGATGTCTACTGATGCTGTGGCAGGTCCCTGGCAGTGCATGGCATACTCCAGACCTGCTGGTAAGCCTGCTTTGCACAGTCTGCTTTAGCTCTATGGCCAGGACGTGTCAGAGGAAGGAGACAGGAGTAACAGACATCCTGGAATATTTTGCTCACATTCTTAGAAGCTCAACTTGAGCAGAAGAGGAGTCCATTGGGATGTGCCTGTGTGTCCTTTGGTGGCAGGTGTATACCCTCCAACTGTTCGCTTCAGTTTGGAATTTGGAAGTAGTTGGTGCCTCACTAATGTTAACATCCCAAACAGCCACATTTTTTTCCTCTTACATCTCTGATGGTGCTTGGGGTTTCCAGTTCCCACTAACAGGCCTTTCATTGGTTTTATATACTGTTATCATTTCTCAGGTAGACTGCATCTCTGCAGCATAGTTATAAAAGAGCATCTAGAACCTGTAGCTGCTGTAAAAGTGGAGTGCAGTAACTCATCTCCGCAGAAGTATGAGCTACCAGGAGTCCATCTAGCCTGTTGTCACATCTGTATTACTAGAGGGTATCAGCCTAGATCAAGGTCTCTATTCTTTATCTTCAAAGTGCTTGAGTGCCTGGATGCTGTGTAAATAAAAGATAGCCTGTGCCTTTGAGATAAAGATGGTCATTGACTACTTGAACTCCTCAAGCACAACTGAACTTTCAACTCTGAGGGTAAAGCCGGGCTGTATAGGCAGAAGGCAGAACCACCTTAGAGGCTGATTAGAGAGCATGCATGGCAGGGACAAGCTTCTCCCAACTTTCTGATGTGCTTCTTGGGTCTGTCCCCATGTATGTAGACACAGACCATAAGCTTGTTAAATTAAACAAGGCACAAGTCACATGAAGACAAAAGCTTCCCTACGTATGTGATTCTTGTAGGATGGAAGTGAAAATGAACTCTACATGTGACAGATGTTGGGCATATGGCTTCATGTGTTTCTCATAGGCTCGTGGATACTTCAGTGATGAAGGCTGTGTAAGAACCTGTATAAAATGGAATTCATGTTTCAAAGCCTCCACACAATGAGGACCCTTCCTGTTTAGGGATTTTGTTAGTGGCAGTGTGACACATATGTTTATTTTTCTGTCCCAACAGGAGTGTCTTTCTCTGTCTGGAGAGCATGGCTTTATCCAGCCACTTCTGAGGCTTGCTTTACTCAGTTTCTTTGCTCTCCACCAGGCCCCAGAGAGAGTGGTTATGCACACATATAATACCATAGTAGAATTAGGTGCTATTCCTACCACGTACTGTCCTTCTCTAGTTGCACTACGTGTCTTCTGGGAGTCAGGCTTGGTGGGGAGGGGAAAGAGGAGAGAAACATCTTGACGTGCTGACTAAGCAGGAAACTCTGTTGTGCTCACTGCTTAGAGGTCTGTGGCCCTTGTGCACAGAATAAGCAAAGAGTTGTGAAGGTGATGTTTCTTTCTGCTTTTTGCTTTCTGTTTTAACAGTTGTTCAAAGTTGGAAGACTTGCCAGCAGAGCAGTGGAACCACGCCACAGTTCGCAATGCCTTAAAGGAGCTGCTCAAAGAGATGAATCAGAGCACATTAGCCAAAGAATGCCCTCTCTCACAGGTCAGTGTTCTTAGCAGGCTTAGGGAAAGCCAGATTTACAAGATCTGAAGCTTGTATTTGTTCAGTAAAGGGCTGAGATGAAACAATTCCATAAGTACTGAATCAATTTCTTGTTTTCTGTAGAAAGGAGAAATTCTAATTAATATGAAAAAAGTACCTTTATACTGTGTTTTTTTAGTAGGTTGCCAGGTAGAAATGATGGATGAATTGGATGGGTTTTATCTTGCTGTTCAGAGAGATGTAAACTCTTTTATATCTTTATGTGAACCTTTTGCAAGAGGACTAATGATCTTCAAATGCAAGATTTGAGTGGCTTCTTCCCACTGGCAGCAGCTTGCCTACCCATTAGCCCATAGGTAGCTCTCATCAGCTTCCAACTATGATAAGAAGTATGCTGTTTTAACAGTTGTGCCCCAATTTCTAGGAAACAACAACAAAAAATGTACATGTAATTATGTTAAAAAAAGAACAAAAAGTCTCATTCTCAATGACTGCTTTATAAACAGCAGTGATGTCATCTCTAAGACACTAAGACAGGTTCCTGCAGATATTGTGAGCTCTATTTGTACATCAGATTGTCATAATGAGGAATTAATAAAATTTTCATGATGGAGTCCTCCTTGCCTCTCAAAAAACAAAAATCTAAATTAAAACAAACAAACAAACAAACAAAACCACCAAAAAACCCCTGAGAAAAACACTTCAGCACCCAGACCAGGTAACTGTGCTGGGAGTGAAAAATACATTGCCTTCTAAAAACTGTATTAGAATCTAAAAACTTTATTAGTATATAGGCTAATCTGCTGATTGTATCTTTAAAAAGTCAAAGCATCATTAATCCCAGCTTGCTAAAATCCCATTGCTTTGGTAGCCTGTATCCAACATTTTTTCTCCTGTGGCTGCCTGTCTTGCATCCCACTGTGTGCTTATCCTGCAGTCCATGATCCAAAGCCCCTGCGAACCAAGAGAAATCTTTATGTATAACCAGACCAAATGTACCTCACTGTGTTGTAGTTACAACTCCAGGGAAAGCACAGAGGCAAGATACAGAGCAGAATTTAGGACGTTGCAATAAGTAGGAAACCTGTTCCTCATCTTCCTTAGCTATGTGGTGTCTGCAGAGCAAGCAGGCATGGAAAGGCTGTGTAAGGGAAACTGTGGAACTTGCCTTATTTACTAAAGGAGTAGCCGTGGCTGTAGATACACACAGAGCCTAAGTGCCTTCAATACGGAAGTATTTTTCTTTTCACACAGTTTAAGTGTAATTTCTTTAAATAGAATTATCTGTGGAATCTGGTCAGCTCATGATGATTGCAGCATATGGCTGCATCTGCCCAGTCTTCTACAATACCCAGGATAACCGCACTATGCATCATTTCGTATTCCAAATTCATTTGTTGCCTGGGTCTTTTTCCTCCCACTTCAGTTTCAAAGCCTACCAGGTAGAGATGCTGCAGCTGGGTTACTCCTTCTGCAGCCTCAGTCTGAAATATATTTACAAAATTACTGCTGGCAGAACTGCAGCAGCAAGAACCCTTGTCCCAGAATTCATTTAGTGGATAAAGCTAAACAGAGATAGTTCTGTAGAAAATTGAGGTTGTTTACTTTTAAGCACAGGTGTAAGTGACCTTGAGTAGTGACTAACCCTTGAGCTGGGACTACAAGAGTGCAGCTTGTATTATTATTACTATTGCCATAAAAAGTTTGAGTCTCTTTTGTTTTGGCTCACAAAATGCAGAAGATACAATGGAAGGTTGTATAGGAGCTGTCTATTACCATCATCTGAATATGCCTCTAATACAATTCCTTCTCCCAAATCAGTTTTAAAAAAATATCGTGCCAAATGTGAAATGTCATTACAACCCCCTTGTGGTTAATATATTATTGACAGCAGCAAATTGCAGAGTGGTCTCTCAGGAGTCAAACTGCAGAGTAAATGCTGCTGTTTATTAATGTGTTCACAGTGCCTCAAGTACAGAAGTGGAGAGAGGCAGTGTGGGGAGCTCTCGCTCCCACCAGCTCTGCCTCTGGTTCTCGGTGCCCCAGCTCTCCGTGCAGCCCAGATGGGGACTCTGATTGCCACTAATGGGAAATGTAATCATTCACTTTGATTTAAAATTGTTCTGGTTTTTTTCTGCTAGGTGTATTATGTGACTGCCGCTTAGCTGCCCTTAGCATGCGGCTCCTGTTCAAACAAATAAATCCCAGTTAACCAAGCCGGGGGGAAGGAGGGTAGGTGGGGGACTGTGTGTGGCAGAAAGAAATCCAATTAGTTCAGCATCTCCATCTTTGCATAGAGACCTCTGTCTTTCCTATATGTTGTATAACTCTTTTCAGCACTGACCGTGTGTTTTGTCTCTTTGCTGGAGCAAGATTCTTGGGATGTGAGCATGTCCCATGTTTTTCTCCTTGAACTTACTGCAGTGGATTTTCTTTGTGTGGATATTTCTTTAACTCTTGGGCTAAGTAGATTTCATTTCACGTTGCTGTCGTGGCCACACGCATACCAAACGTACCTGCTACTTCATATAATCTATTCCTTCATTAAGGATTTTCCCAGGAATAGTACGTGTTATTTAGAAATTTGCAATTGGTCAGTGTTAGTTTGGGTTTTTTTAGCCACTCTCTTCTGCATGAATATCTCTTTTCTGGAGACTGAGCAAGATTCCTAGCAGAAATACCCATAGGGTTTCTTTACATATAGTAGTGAGGATATGTTGATATTTGACATGTTTCTTTCTCCTACTCTCCTGACAACCAGTTGAAGAGAATCTGTCCTGGGATTTTTTGCCAATGGTTGATTTACAGTTTGCTTTTACTGTTTAGTTTAAGCTTTCCTTTCTCAATAAAGGTTAATGGGTTAATATATTCTGTGGTATTTAATAGCCCTAAAATTTCAGTGGTGTTGGTTGGCTGTAGAACTAGAGGATTTGGTGAAGGAACAAAAAAAGGGAAAACCAAATTGTTATGTAGACAGAGCTAAACAATTTCCCCATCTGTCCTTAGAGAGTGGAAATTTAACTGAAGTGACACAAAAAAACCCCCAAGGTTTGTCAGCTCAACTTTGTTAAAAATCCTTCCTTAGCAGAGGCTATCTCTGTGTCATGCTTGTTAAAATGACTTAGAGCAAGGGAGGATTTATAGGGAGGCAATTGCTGCTGACTGCCACAATGCTAAGTTTATGTCTCAAAATATTGATTTTAATTAGAAAATTGAATCTCAGTTTTAGAAATTGAAGCTGCTACTTGAAAAGGCTCTTAGTTCATAGCCTTCAGACTCTGCTGCAGTGCGTTGTAGCAGCCTTCCAGGGGAAAAGTTAAAGTGGAAAAGCAGAAGAGCCTCTCTACTGAAAGTGAAATTACCTGTTGAAGTCTGAGGCTAATCTGCACCACCTAGTTCCCTTAAGTGTCTCAGTTTTGCTCCCATTTCTCAAGTCCCCACAACTCAAAAGTTCAGGAACAGCTGGAGTCTGTGATACTGCAGTGAATTGGGTAGAGGACTGGATAAATCTGGAAGAGGGAGGGTATGTTTTTGTTTTTAAAACATTGTTACCATTGAGTAAGCCAATATGTAAGCCCTGTAGCTTTCCAGAGATGGCTAAGATCCCATTTTGCACAAGAGCCAGTAGGCCAGAGCTTGAACCTATGATAAATAGCTTGTCTGAGCTGTGAGATCATCCTTGCTCTCTCATCTGTGTGCAGAAGGGTCACACAATGTGCCAGGGCTTTTTCTGAGCCTTGACGTAAGCGAGGAAGAAGGGCATAAGCAAGAGCGGATTTCTGGAGAGGGTGCGTTGGCTCCCACGTGTGAGTGCTGTTAGATTGCATTTCCTGGCTGGAAGTGTGTGTGTGCTGGGAAGGATTTGATCCTGGAGGAGTTCAGAGGTGGGAAAAGCAAGGCAAAATGTTGTTAAGAAGATGCTGCTTCTAGAGAGCGGATGAACAGAGGGGGGAAAAAAAAAGACAGGAAAACCTACCAGGCTCTTTCTCACCCTATGGGCAGAAGCACCCCAGATACAGAGTATCATTTTTATGGGTACCAGGTGCTGCAAAACAACTCTACACCTCTCTGCTTCACTTGGCTTGTACTGAGGGTCTGTTAGAGGGAATTTGCAAAGAGGAGAGAGGAGTGGTAGTTAAGCAAGTGATATTTCAGATTTATTGAGCTGCTTGTTTTTTTGGTTTTGGCTGCTCTGTATTGTAGCATGTGTAGTTCCCTTCACTCTGGATGGCACGGTTAATTTCTCTTTTGGGTGATTTTTCACAACAAGGGCTAATCACACGTTCCTATAAATTATATTAATTTAACTTATTTGCCTAACTGTTGTTCTGCAGCGGGTAGCACGGATGTTCCCCAGTTCTTGGCTGTGTGGTTTGCTGCATTTGGAAGCAAAACAGAGACATCTGAAAAGCATTATTTGGATTATGCATGCTGGAGCATCTAATCTTACCTTTAGGAGCTGGTTCCTAAATCATGCTTGTTCTTAGCTGGGTGCAGTGAGCATGTGTTCCCCAGCATGGCACTGCCTATTGTTGTGCAACTAAAGTTTAGGTATTGTAATATCACAAGTACAAGTAGAGCTGCCCCCCAGCCTGAACTGCAGGTCTCAGTCTAGGAGTGTACTAGGTATTTTTGCATTATTATGCAGAATAATAATAATTTTATCATTTTAATTATGTCTGGGAATACAGAATGGAGAATAAACCTGAATTTTTGTACTCATCAGACGCTTCTTTTGGTCTTTTTGGTTATTTTGGTAAAATCACAAATGGATGCTCACTGTGCACTCACATGTCATTCACTTTCCCTGGAAAAGAATTCTAGTTGTGCAAGGTATTTTAAAATGCTTTTTGTCTTTCTTTCTTTACTTCCAGAGTATGATTTCATCCATTGTAAATAGCACTTACTATGCCAATGTGTCAGCAACCAAGTGCCAGGAGTTTGGGAGATGGTACAAAAAGTACAAGAAGATTAAAGGTAAATTTGATTTTTTTGTGACTTTCCAAGTTCTTAAACTTCTGCTGACAGTTTGAGATTATTTGCTTTAAGTAAAAGTGATAATAAGCTATAATAATATTAGTGAATTTGTCTGCAAAGAGTGTACAGGAACAGCACATTTGAAATTAAATCTGATCCTTTACAAACAAGGCTGGCATGAACACACAGGCCACTTAAAACATGCTTAAAATATCCCATTTAGCTGTGCTGAAAGATCAACTGTGTTTCGAATTAACCTAACACGATTTGGAAAAATAGTTCTAGTATCTCAGGATTTGAAAATTAAATTGCTGTGTAAGTTACCTTAGTTGTGTTCTGTTCATGAAAACTAAAAAACTGTCTTAAGTTACACGTGCCCTTGTTCTCTGTTTTCAATACTGCAAAGTG
>NW_008610500.1:51317-63446 GCF_000691845.1 Merops nubicus | reverse complement strand
CATTCCTGCCAGGTAATTTTCTCATGGAGTCTGGATACCAGTAGAGGATTTAATACCTGATTGTTAGGAGATGTAGCCCATTGTTTGTATTGTTTCTACAGTGAAATTGTGTTGGTTGGTTAGCAGTGACTGCCTGGGGCAGTAAAATCATTCTCCAGAAGTCCACCCCACTCTCAGCACTTAAATGTCTGATCACTTTCTGACAGTACACAAAGTGATGTCACAAGTGTCTGCCATACGTAGTTTGGTTTTCTATTCATCCTTCCTTTGGGCAGGGACTGCTGTGTGTACTAGACCATTTGTTGTGGTGGCTTTTTTGGTTTAGAAGTCACAGGTGCTTTGAGCAGGAGTTTGGGGATAGTCAGAAGCTTTTCCACCATACTAATGGGCTCCTCTCTCCCCAAATGTCCATCAGACCTTGAGGATTAGCTTTACCCTGTGATAGGCTTTTTCATAGTTCTTCTCTCTGTTATACCACTGAAGGGAAGATTCATTGACTGAAAGGTATAGGCTATTTTTTGTTTGTGATCCTTTCAGAAAAATGATAACAGGATTCACAAGAATTATGCAGAAATGCCCTGGACTTCTTCAGAAGCCATTGTATTTTTAGTCACATGAAAATTAATATCTTTCTGAAAGAGTCTGCCATCATTTTCTCTTAAAAGGCTGGTATACATGAGCTATGCAAGGTTGCTTGTTTAGTTTCCGTAGGGCAGACTAGAAATCTGCATAATAATGCCATAAAGAGTCTGCCGCTTGAGTTAGGAGCACATGAAACAAAATTGCATAAAATATCAGAAGAAGTTCTGAGGCATCTGGTTTTCCTCTGCACGTCTGGCTCGTGTGGAGCATACCTGTAAGATGCTCAGGCCAGGGCTGTGTAGTGATTACATTTTCACTAGGGGGATTGAAATTTAAAAAAAAAAAAGAATGTTTTATGGTAAAATCGTTTGTGCCTAGAAGGAAGGAAGGTTGTTCAGGCAGAAGTGAGGTAACAATGCAGACGAGGAAATGGAGGTGTTGCTTTTCACTCACTAAAATGATACAGGCTCGAAGTAAAAATGTTGGTTGGACATTTTAGGAGATGGTTACCCTTGTGCCAAATAAATGGGTAGTTGCTTCTCTCTCTAAATTGACATTGTGTGACTCAGAAGTGTTTCTTTTCTCTAAATGGTATCTCAATAAAAGAATTTTATTCAAAGTGCTCTAACATATCCTCTTGCTTAAAAAACAATCAAAGGAATCAAACAGCTTCAAGGTCATCACCAATTGCTTTTACGTGCCATCCTAGGAGAACAGAGATGGGCTTTTTTTTTTTTTCCCTTCATTTTTCCAAACTGGGCAAGGGTGCCTGTTGCAGAGGCACTGGAAGCCCTTAACTGTAGTGTTCTCAACTGTAGAGATGCCACTACAGCTTCTGAGTGTTTCTAGCACACTGCTGTCTTCCACTTTCTTCCATTCTTAGACCATTGAAATCTTTAAGCTCTTACTTTTTTTACTTAGTAAGTGCACAGTTAAATTGTGAAGTGCAGTAAAAGCAGAAAGAGACCTCAATCAAGAGGTCAAGGATCCAAACCTGAAGAGTTTGCCAGATAACTCTGTATCTGTGCTATTCAAAGAGACACAGCCAGTCGTTGCTGTTTGGAAGTGTGTGTGTGTGTTAGTAGGAGGAGAAAAAGGAAGGTTAAGGTATGTGTGAAGTAAACACAAGCTGCTGTAAAGCAGTTCAAGTAGTGTTGATTCATCAACCATATGAGTGGGAGAGAAAACAAAGAGTCTATGGCAGGTACAGTGGTGCATGGAGAATAAGCAGCCATGCAACTCCAGGGCAGTAATCTAAACCCCCTGGAAACAGGAAGACTTCTGCACTTCTTGGGTGGTTTCCATTTCTCATCAACTCTGTTTTCATGACGTTTTATATCTTTTCTGTAGCCAGATATTCCTACAGGACAGCTCAGCTAGTAGGCAAAATGAGTGACTTGAGCTGTAGGCTTCAGTCATCACAGACTCCTTGAACAGTAATTTTTAAAAAGGACCCAGATTTTTATGAAGGTGAATGGATGATGCAAAAATACATTTTTGGGGTTGTAATCTGGATAGATTAGGTAAAACTTCAATTTAGAGTCTTTGGGACCAGCACTTACACCTATGTGTAACTCTAGAGCTGGTTATTAGAAAGTAAAAGCAAAAATCAGTTCACATGAGCTGTGGTAAACGCAGAATAGGAAGGGGCTTCAAAATAACTTTATTGATGTTGCAAACTAAATGCAGCCTACAGTGTTAAATGTGTTTCCTATTATCTGCTAATGTCTGTTTTAATAAAACAGTGGGAACTAAATGGTTGCTTCTTAATCAAAACCATGATTTCCTAAACATAAGCTATGTGATTCTGTTACAAATTGCCACATATAGATCTCCTAGGTCAAACTTTTTTCCTTTCTCATAGAAATAAATAAACAGTAAAATAATTATACACTCTGGGAGATCAAAGTAATTACAACTGAAGACAGACAAAAAGTTCCCTGGAAAAAAAAAAAAAAGAGCAAAGCATCAGGTTGCTGCATATACAGCTAATGTTTAAATAAATATAAGAAAGTGAACAATCAATAATTTGATATCATTAGCAACAGATGTAAAAGCTGTACACAAATGGAATTGTATCAGATCTCAAGTAAACACTCACAGTGTGCATTCTATTGAACTCAGTGAAAAGACAGCTAAACTATTTATGCTTGTCATTGAAAAGAAGTTTTCAGTTAGTTCAGCTCAGCACGGTAATTTTGTCTCGTGTCAAGATGATGCTGGAATAAAATCCTGCTTGAATATTTTCTCCCACCCTGCCCCAGCCCCTTAAGGTTTTAAGACATTCACAGTTTACTCAGCGGCAGGAGAGCTGGTGTACAGACAGATTTGGGAATTGGCTGGTGTGAGGATGGAGGCTTTTGTCTCCTGGGCTCTGAGCTTGGGGTATGTGTGAGGACACCAGTGAGTTTATAAGAGGATGTCCACTCTTCCCAGGCTCCTCAGGATACACACATGTATTTGAAGGAGAGCCTGTATTAACACAGTTCTAATGGTAAATGTACAATACTTGGGGGAAAAAAAAAGCTTTCCATTCTTCTGTGAACTTTCTGTTTCCCTCATGGATGTCTGTAATTATTTGAGGTGCTAATTAAGATGTGCAGTTAGTATTGTAGTTCTGTTCAGAAAATGCACAGTGAATGAATTTGCTATTACTATGTGAAGCCTTTTAAAAATGTATTTTATTTACTTCCTTTTTCCTCTTTTTGAGGGACGAAAGGTGTTTTAATACACAGTTGTGCATACATGATGGAGTTTAATTGTGTTTGAATGTACTTGATGAAGAATCAGAGTTCCCCCTTTTTAATTAAGGTTACATGTTCATTGACAACAACTCTACAGCAATGGCTCAGTCCAGTGGTTCTCAAACTGTCTTGCTCCTGCCAAGTCCCCTGATGATGCTCCTCTCAATCTGAGAACCACTTGTCTGGTTTCTCTAGGTGCTGAATTTGTGGAAGCTGGAAGAAGGCATTCAATGTTGTTGAAGTTCAGGATTTGAGTAATTGTTTAAAGGCTTGTATTTGTTCTTAATTTGATTAACAAATAGATATACAAATGAAAAACTATAAATATAAAACAGATATAAATGTATATATAGAGAGAGAGATGGAGAGAAGTATTTCAGAACTTCACTGTGCAACTCAGATCACTCTCAAGGGTTAAAAACTTGCACCAGTTACCTACTCATTGCCCAGTGTTTTGGGTTCATAACATTTAAAATATTTTTTAACTCTATCTCTCAATAGATACTTCACTTCCAAGTGTCATGCTTTCTATTTTCATCAGGAGGACTATCACTGTATCAAAATTCTTTCACAACTGAAACTCTTAACTGGTGTGAATTTTTTCTTTTTGCCTGATGACACAACATAGCTTGGTGGGAAGAAGTTAGGAAGGCAGAAGGAAGAAATAAATGCATTGTGAACTTAAAAATAAAAAGACATATTTTCTTTGTCTGTTCACTGAGAACATTTCATCTTTGCTCCTGCCATCAGTGGCTGTCAAAATATAGCTTTCCATGGATGGGAGTTTTGAAACTGTGGCTACCTCAAAGTTTTTGTAGATTGATGAGGCTTTGCAGTTTAAAGGAGGAAGGTTCATTTTTTTCTATTTCAGCAGATCAGGAATGTAAGAAAAAGCTTTCATAGCTTCCTTAAATTCAGAATCTGCTTTGACTGCTCTTTGATTTTTCCAGTATTACTGATTTGTTATTTGTGTGGTGTTTTATTCTTAAAAGTATGTTTGCTTACTTCTCATAATGGATAGACAGAGCAATCTGTTTTTCTTATAATGTGTTCTAAAGGTTGTTGTAGACTGAGAGGGGTTAGAAACAGGATTCAGAGAGGTTCCCAGCTTTCATATTTCCAGGCTGAAGGAACCTTGGATTGCAGCACTGTGATAATGCCACTGCGAGTCTGGGGAAAATTATCATTATGTGCTTTGAGGAATAGTTTGTAATTGTTCCTCTGAAGCAGATGTTGTGGAAGCCTCAGGAAAAGGCACCCTAGATATTTCCCAAGCAGTGTTTTTGACTTTTTAAAAAGATCCTATTTATTGATACATGTTTGTAGATACATCTCTCTCTCTATAAATGAGGGGTATATATATGTATGTATGTACATATATATATGCATATATAGATTTTCACCTTTTGCCTTTTTAACTAACAGATTGAGGCAGAAATGTTAAGTTTTTTAAGAAGAGATCATTTGATGTTTTGTTTGGGTATTAGTTGTGGCTCTGGCACCAATTCAGTCAGGGTCATTCAGGTCAGCTCTGCGGCTCCTGACGTTACTGTAATTTTTCCTTTGCTTACTTTTACACTCCTGACTATTTATTTCACTAAAAATAGGACTTTCCTCACTTTCTTGAGGAAAAAGGGAAGAAAATAACATCATTGGCAGGTGAGATTTTCAACATCTAGATGACTTGAAGACCATCTCTGACTCAGAGACGTCCTCTTAGTCTGTGGCCTGCTGTGCAGGTTTAGTAGTTCATCGGTTTGCATTGGTCATGAGGAAAAAGTGGCATCTCTCTTTAAATATGAATTTGAAGTTGTCAAGATCCAGCCAGTTACAGACCACTTGACTACTGTTTTCCACACCCACATCAGCATTTTGCATTTCAGCATTGTCCCTCATGTTAAGTGTCTGTTTTGGGGATTTGTGTGTGTGTATTGTTAAGAAACAATTTACCCACTGCAGTGAGTTCCAGGAGGTTTATGAGTTGTAGTCCCCTTGGCTATTCCTCTCTGTAAAGAGCATTAAAACAGACCCTTTGGATAGATTTTTTTTTAATTTATTTTTTTTAATTATTATTTAAACTTTTATCTAAAGAAAATGTATATATGAATTTCAGCTTTGCAGAATGTCTTTCATGTCTTCTGGCTGTTTTGCAGCAGTAGCTCTTAAGAATACATGTGTTGTGGCAGAAGGGTACTTGCAGTTAACTGAATGCCATCTCTTGAGCTTGTGTGGCTGGAGCTGCAGCCACTGCTGCTTTAGGGAACATGTGGCAATACAATAAAGGCTGGAAACCTCTCTGTAGAGGAACTGCCTAGCCACTAGTCCCTGCCACGCAAAGACATTATACCCTTTTTAATTAAGAGATGCTGACCAAACCTGCTCAAATAATGTCCTGCAGCTTTATGCTTTTGAAATGTCTCCTGTTCCAAGGACTCTGCTTCTCTCAGTGAGGACCAGTTGTGTGCTGAAGCTGGGACTTCAATCCAGCCACTTTTGGATTCTTAGTAAAGAATAGTTGTCTTTGTTTTCTAAAAAGCAAATCCTTTTTTTTTAATCTGCAGAATCTCAAAATTAATTCTCCTTCTTTAAAAACAAATTTTTGTGTGCTGCCAAACAGCAACATGTTAGCTGTGAAGGAAAGCAATTTTTAGAAAGTAAGCATTAGTGGAGATTAGACTGGAATTGGAGGAAAACCTGAAGTTTAGGTACAGGCATGAGATTTTCTGATGTGAAAGCTGCAGTGTGGCTGTGATCCCATGGATTTCATAGGACACGTAACTCTGAGAACAGAATTCAATTCTGTTCACTTGAAGTATCTGAAGAGTTTATAGGTCTGCCTTAGTGGTGTTTGTGTTCTGTCTCATTCCTTTGACCATCTCTGATGTTGTAAGTCAGGAAGAGGTGTGTTTGTATCTCCTGGAAGGATTGCACAATTGATTGGTGTTCCAGGAGGTTTATGCCTCCTTCTTGAGGTGCCCACAAAAGGGTAGTACTTAAATAGCAGGACAGACTTTTGTCACAGCAGTTTGACAGGAAGGGAGATATTTTTGTATCAGATGAGAACATCAGTCCCTCTGAGCCAGTACTCTCTGTGCTTGTCAGACAGTTCTGAGTCATGTTTACCCTGCTTCTCCTTTTCCATTTCACCTGACCAATATTCCTGGATTAGACCAGGTGGCCACTAAAGCACCTTCCATGTAATGCTTTTCTCTGCCAGATAGATCTGGCACATCCTGTCTACAAACGATGTTACTGTGATAATGAAGAACTGAGTTCATACTTCTACACGTCCTCTTGAAGCTGTACAGTAACTCCCCCAAAAAAATGAAAAATAAAATAATGGGATAAACCTTTCTGACAGGCATCTGTGGAAGCAGGTCTGTCCAGGGACAGCCCATAGGAGGAATATGACTTAGTATGTTTAAGCAGAACTGACAGAAGACATGTTAGCATCTCTGTGTCCCAGGGGATGACTTGGATCTAGTCTTCAGGACAAGGGAAGGAGGAGGTCAGCTGCAGTCAGCAGTGTTAGTACACTCTGCTCAGTTGACCTGCAGCTGATGCTGATCAAAGGGCCACTTTTAATAATCGTTCTTCTAAATACAGAATTAATGATATGTACTTTGGTGGGAACCAAACGATTTGCAACACAACGAGGAACAGACAATGGCCTTTCCTGTCTGTTTTCCATTAGGCTTGGATGAAGGCCTTTGCTACCCACAGCCAGCGGCCAGACAATTTCTCTGTGTGCTCTATAGCTATTTCGAGGTGACTTGCTGTCCTGCAGGAGGAAGGGAAAGGTTTTAAAAGCTAAAACTTCTGATCAAGTCTGCCTCTCCAGTCAACCTGCTTTTTCTACAGTCCTGACTGCAGGAGCAAATGGCCCAGGCAGAGGTCAGACAGTGAATGTAGCCAGTGGACATCTTAGGGTAAATACAAAGATGAGATGTTGAAGGAAAATGAGAGTCCTCAGACTTTGCACTGAAGCAGTTAAGTGGGCTGTGATTAAAAGAAATAAGTCATTATCCTAAATTATAGATGAAAAGATACAGAATTACCACTTTCAAAGCACCTCCTGTGCTCTGGAGTGGTTCTGTTATGTACAAAGTGGTAGTTCATAACTATGTAGCCTGAGCACCAGGGCACCCCCTTGGTGTAGTGCAGCAGCCCTGGCTCCGAGGCAGAGGGGGTACTGTGCTGCTGCAGAGTGCCCTGGCCCCCAAGCACAGCAGCAAAGTTCAGGTCTTGCTCCAGTGAGTAGGATCGTGCTAAGCCAGGGGAAAATGTGGGAACCCTTCTATCTCGGGCTCAGTGCAGGGCACAGCAGAGTTCACAGAGCTCTCCCTGCTTGGCCACGACCACCGCTGGTGACGGCTTTTCTGATCACCAGGTTTTAAATAATAAACAAAACAAAGGAGCAAACTCTGAGGCGCTGGAGAGCAGCCCTGGGTGGTGACATCCTGTCACAATTGAAGCATGGCAATTCTGCCGGCTAGTAACTTATTACAAAACCTCGCTTTACCAGCCTCTTCCTACTCTGGGGCAAAGTGCCTGGATGCCTGTGGGACTGAAAAGTTGAGGACTCGCTGGGTCATGGGTGCTGGCAGGTCCTGGTGTCCCCGCTGCCGTGCAGTGCTGGGAGACTCTTGGGCTCTTTCTTTCCTGCCACATCCATTGCTGTGCACAGGAATTTGGTTTCCACTGCTGTCAGTCAGCTCAGTGCCGCTCATAAGCCCTAAATGCCTCACAGGCTGTTTGTCAGAATGTTCCTATTAACAACCCAGTGAAAATAAAGGGAGAGGGGAAGGGAAGGTGGAGAAATAAATCTTATGTTAAATCTTTTGAGCTGGTTTTGTTTCAAATGGAAAGTTGCATGCGGACCACCCCAAGCTATTGTGCTGCCGACTGCCTCAGCTGCTTGACTGCGCAAGGAAGATCTGGGTAGAGGTTAAGAGCATCACACAGGGGATGGGTGCACTGGGTTCCTTCTGTGCTGGATCCAGGAATTCTCCATCTCAGTATGGAGCTGAAATACATTGACACACGTGGCAATCATTATAAGAAGAGAAAGAAGCATTGAAATATGACAATTCGCTGCTCCTATTCTGGGCACTTTGTTGGTTTCTGACTGTCTTGTAGAGGTAGCAACATGTTGTAGGGGAGTATAGGGAAATGTTGTAGGGACACAAAGGGCAGCTGCTATCCTGGAGTGCTCTGAGAGCTGCTTGCTAAGCTTCACACAGTACCTGTTGTCCAGACACCTTGTATCTGCCTACCTAGTGTATGGATTCAGAAGGGTAGGTGGCTCTAAAGTGTGACATTGTACTTGGTTTAAATGAGCCCTTCAAGCAAAGAGGTGCAGACTTGTATAGCAGGCAGTGAGATGCAGGGAGAGAAGGGAAACATTGCCATGTCTTTTCTGTGGTCACACCACAGATGGAGATGGGTAGCAGCCTCCTGGACCAGCTTTTAACTAGCACAGGCATTGCTAGCACAGGAGGCTTATCAGCAGTACTTGAAGACAGACAGCACATGTCCGAGGAGCCCCTTCCTTCCCTGTTTAAGTTCCTGCTGCTCTGGCTTCACTCATTTGTATTCCAATATATTCAAGTACCAACCAGTTCATACGGGACTACTGGAGCTGTAAATATATCGCCAGTGTGAGTAGAGCAATAGCAAACAAGGGGAGGTGAAGGGAAAGACTGTAATGGGGTAGGAACATGGAAAATGGAGGATGAAGATGGAAAAACCCTGTCTCAGGAAGATCTGAGAGAGAACATTGGGGTCAAAGCAGCATTATAGCTCCTGTATCCGTTTTCTCTTAAAGCATTGCTGGCAAGCTGGCCAGTCCCCCAGGGCAGTGCTAGTCTCCATCTCAGGGATGTCTCAGGCTTGCTCCTGTCCAGCCCCACAGAGCCCCACCAATCTACAGTTACCAAAGAACAACAGGGAATCTGATGTGGGCAACGTGTTAGAGAAGGAGAGAGTCTTGAGGAGTTGAGTAATGCACATTTTTTCCGTCCAGCGTAACTGTTAATGGTAACCTTTTATTATTGAAGTGGCTGAAGTGACTAGAATCTGGTTTGTTTATTGGCAGTATATGCATGGCTGTATAGGCTAATGTGATCGAGAAAGGAAACTGATAATAAGGGAACAATACATCTGTGGAGGCAAGTCAGGTGATGTCTCTGTGTAATTGTAATTCCAAGTAGCGCTGCAGAGATTAACAGCCTGGCAGCCTTTTCATCTTAAACTTTATTTTTATAGGGGTTTATAAGTTGGCACTGAAGTCAGGAGTGGGTGGAAACTTGGCAAATGTAGTTCAGCCCAGAAAGTGAATGTTATTTATATTTATTTCTCACGAAGTTTTCAAAAACACTTGGTTACTGGTTTTGTGTTCTAACAAGTAGTAATTTGTTGGTTTCAGTGACTTATTCTCTGTGTGTTTCTTAAGCTACAAAGTAGTTCAGAACTTATTTCAGCTCTTCTGAAGCTCCTAGTGTAAGGACTCTAGACTTCTAGGGGTGCAAATGAAGACCAAAAGTAGTTCTCATTGTATTTTCTCATAGTGGGATGCTCACCTGTACACTGAGCAACATCTTTATTCCATATACATCAGATTAATTCCTGATTGCCAAATAGCTACTGCACCTTTGGAATAATTACATTTGGTTTTGCTGGCAGCTGTATGTATTTAATGGCATTACTCAGGTGCAGTCTTGCTGCAGAAAGGCTGAGGAGACAGTAGTTGGTATGGTCATGTAGGCTGTGAATTGTACATGTTGGAGAATGTGGTCTGGGGCTACTGTGACAAAGCACCCCCCTTCTCCACTCCCCTCCCCACACAAGACATCTCTATATTGACACCAGCCTCATCCCTGGTAGTAACACAGTTTGTATTTCAAGTCTGTTCCTAAAGCCAGAGACTAGCAGTATAGAGCTTTTGTACTTCATTTTTAGGGAGGTCTACTGACATCATGAGAAGCAGCATTTGAATAGGGATTTTCAGTATTTTCAGCAAACTGAAATACTGCATTATGTGTCTGGCACCCTGTGAGTAACAGCAAGATGGTCATTTGCTGACCATAGTGTTTGTGTCTTGCACATATTGCATGGCATCTCAGAGGTGAAATATCCTGCACAAATAAGCACTTACTTAGAAAATCAGGCGGGTTGAAACATAGGCCTTTGTGGAAAAATGCAATTAATCTTTCTCTTAGAAATGCCAAATATTACTCTTAAAGTTTTCTTTTTTTTTAAGCAATTATTTTATAAAAGGTTAAAGATGTTGTGGGTTTTTCCTTTAAAGGAGTGGGAAGAGTGAGTTAAAATTTCTTACAAGAACATCCTGGTACTAATTCACCTAGTTGTAAAATTCAGTACTTGTGATGTTCCGGAATGACAGCTCTAAAGATAGTAACTGTGTGTGTTTGTGTGTGTTCAGGGCATGATTCCCTCCCCAGTGAGAATTCAATTCTCCATCTGAGATTAACTCTGAAAGGTGAAAAGACCTGTCTGTCTATTTAGCAAACAGAGAAAGTCATCAGTAAACTGTCACCCTCAGTATTAACTGTGTAAAGCTTCAAAGCTTTATATAGATTAAGTTTTAAAAAAGACTTCAAAGCCTTGTACAGTTGTTAATAATTACACTAGTTTTAAGAGTATTATGGCATTTATGAAATAAATCCTATCCTGTTATTGGCTGAGAACAATACAGGCATGAGGTGGTAGTTTTCTAGGTGTATGGTGTGAGTGTCTGAACACTTGTGTATCAGATCAATCCCTATCCAGCTGCACGTAGTGATTCTCATGGAATCTGCAACCTGCTGTACATGACTTCTGATTATTTGAAATTATGTCATTTTTAAACTTCATTTCCTATTTCAAATACTACTTTCAGAGGAAAATTTAGTTTTGTAAGATGTGCATTTAGTTCTGCAGTTACATGAACAGGCATTGTGATACCGCTGACATAAGATATTTAAAAAGAATATGTATCAGTATAAACAATTATATACATTTTGTGTGCAGTGTTTAATTTTTTTGTAGCATGGTGTCACTTAGGGATCATGGGTCTTTGTTGGGCCCAACAAAGTTTTTGTGAGGAGCGTAGAGCTGCTTTCTTTAAGGTGGACGTTCATACAGAAATGGTTTAAGGTTTCTGGACAGACCCAGAGCAACGAGGCTTTGGATGTAGGAACTGTTACTTTAACCTTTTCTGGTGTGTGAATTGCATGGGTTTGCAGCGTGCTTTCACACAGCAGCATGATTCTGCTGTCATCTGCCTGGGTGAACTGATGTTACCAGATTGAAAAAGGTAGTGGTTGCTAACTCTGTAGTGTCATTTGAAGCTGTTCCATGAGCTGCACAGGGAATGGTCTGGTTTCCACTGGGTTTGTGCGAGTGGGTACTAATTTGGGTTTCTTTCCTTCACGTAGATGCCACTGATTCTGAAACACTGACCCCTTTTAAAAGCTACTCAGTTTGTTGTGACAGTCAAAAGTTGGTAACAGTGGAAGTGTCCCGGCTCATTTCTTCAGGAAATGAGGCTGAGGAGGATACCTGCTGCTGGTTTGACAAGGAGTCTTCCTGAGCAGTGGGTGGTGCCTGAGAAGTAGAAAAGAATGTTAATTATTGTTGTTGCTTTCACTGTGTGCTGCTTTTGCTTATGTTTCTGTGAAGCTTTTACACAAGTGCAGATTTGCAAACTAAGGCAGGTGCTGCTGTGTACAGTCACCTGCAGTAACCCTTACCCTAGTCCTTTTGCAAGTGCAAACAGAAATGACAGCAAACCAATTTTTCT
>NW_008610500.1:0-51286 GCF_000691845.1 Merops nubicus | reverse complement strand
GAAAGAGTGGAAAGAGAAAACCTTTCAGACTATTGTGTTCTTGGTCAACGTCCCATGCACTTACCAAATATCAACCAGCTGGCAACCCTGGGAAAAAGTAACGAACAGTCTCCTCATGGCCAAATTCACCACAGTACTCCAATCCGAAACCAAGTGCCAACGATGCAGACAATGATAAACCCTGGGCTCCTGTCTCCTCAGCTCAGTCCACAACTGGTGAGGCAGCAGATAGCAATGGCCCATCTGATAAACCAACAGATTGCTGTCAGCCGGCTACTGGCTCACCAGCACCCACAGGCTATCAACCAGCAGTTCTTGAATCATCCACCCATCCCTAGAGCTGTCAAACCAGAGCCATCAAATTCATCGGTGGAAGTCTCTCCAGATATTTACCAGCAAGTCAGAGATGAGCTGAAGAGAGCCAGTGTGTCTCAAGCTGTCTTTGCACGAGTAGCATTCAACCGCACACAGGTATCCATTTTATTCTATAATCAAGAAGTTGTGGCTCTTGTGGGGCTATGTGATTGTTGTGGACCGAGGCAGGAGGTGTGCCATAGAAAGAGGCCACACAACCCTCCAGCTTTCCCTCCAGTCTGTTGGGATTGAACGGGGCTGTTTTTTCCTGAAACAGCTGTTGGTTTGCACCTGAGCTTTGTTCTCTGGCAGTAAGTCTGACTTCTTTCCTGAGTTCCTCTCTGTGGTTTTAAATTTCCACATCTGCCCCTGCCTGATGGCCGGGAAGAGGTGACAAGAGACTGTGAGAGTCAGAGGTGTCTTTGGACTTTTGTCACTTCCTCAGTTCCTTCCTGTGGTACAGCTTATGCCACAGTGGTGGCCAGAGGTTGCTGCCACAAGGAACGTGTAAGACAAACGTGCATAGGTCTAAAGACTGACTGCTGGGAAAGATGTCTGCCGTGTGCAGCAGGTCGTGTTTGCCTTCACACATCTGACACAGGTTTTCTCACCTAGTGAAATGCAGATGCTGAAATGATGGCATGGTGGTGTCGGGTTAAGCCTAGCACCTGGGGTACCCAGGGAGAGTGTGTGTTCAGAAGGCCAGGCCATTTACATTTATCCTGCTGCCATTGAAGGCATACAGAGTATGATCTCTCCGTTGTGATAATCTGTAGCATGGCTAAAGAAATGGAAAGTGGCTTAATATTTAATATTGGTGCAAATTCCCCTTGTGTGATTGAAGTTTGGTTTTGAGGTAAGCTCTACCAGCAAGAGAGAATTAACGTGTGAGCATGTGTCTCCTGGAGGTCTGTCCCTTGTCCCATACAGTGCCTTTGTCTGTTCTCCTGCATTAATGATTTTCTTTGGCACTGCCATTTTGGAAATGCCATGTTATGAGGGAACTAATTAAAGTATGGAGCACGTTTTTATTACTTCCCTTCTTCCATTAAATTCATAAGATGGCTGCACTCAGAAAAAACATTCACTTCCAATCAACGTGACTTTGAGTTCTGGGGTTAGCCTTGAGGATATCAAATGAAAACTACATAGGAATGTATGAGTATTTCCTCTTTAAAATGCTGCTTTTAATTTGGAAAAGCTTTTCGTCCCTCTGGGACCATAACCTGTTGTATATAAAGCCTGGTATAATCAAAGTAGATGGTATTGACAGAATGACATGCTCTGAACTTGAGCAAGAGGTCAGCAGTAATGTTGTGGGTGAGGGTTTTGCCACTGTCACTGTAGGTGAAGCTCAGCTTCAGCCAGATTGGGAGAGCTGGGTTGGTAATGCCCAAGTCTGCCATGAAGCCAACTTCTCATTCCCCAGTGAGAGAGCTGTCATACAACTGGTGTGTTACATTGACAGTTCTGCAATAGTATTTATAAGGAGACAAGGTTTTGATTCTGTGTGTCTAGGAAACCCTAAGCCTTGCATGTTGCTGACCAAAAATTGTACATGGG
Source organism: Merops nubicus (assembly GCF_000691845.1). Lineage (NCBI taxonomy): Eukaryota > Metazoa > Chordata > Aves > Coraciiformes > Meropidae > Merops > Merops nubicus. The sequence continues at coordinate 49,369 of NW_008610500.1, read as the reverse complement.
CTTTCCAGGACAGCAGAGAAAAGGCAAACATGGGAGAGAGACCACTCTGGCCTCTGCCTGGCAGGGGCACAGCATTGCATCTGCATCTTAGAATGCACTGACTTTAAAAAAACAAACAAACTTCCCTGGTTTTGATTGCTTCATTACAAGATATCAGATGTAATTTTATATAGAAGGAAAGAAATTACCTACTTCTTAGTCCTCCATCATAACTAATATGATGTACTATACAGCCCACGACACTGATTCCAGAGCAGGCAAATCTTAAATATCCATAAAGGGATTGCTTATCTTACAGCTGTGCTTCATCAGTCTACAGGGCCTTAATATAGAAGCCCAGTGGATCTTACATCTTGTCCTTAGGAGCTGTCCCTGTAGCAGAAGAGTGTAGGTCCACATTTATGCTTGTCCTCAGCTTTTAATTCCAACTCAAATCAAGCTCCCCTTGCATCAGAGACTGTGTGAGGTATTGAGAAGAGGTGCTCAGTCAGCCAGCCTTGCACTGCACAGTAGATGATGGGGGATGTTCTCCCACACCCATGGTGGAGAAGCAAACTCTACAGAAGGCAGCTGAAGAGGCAGTTCAAGTCTACTCTCACCACCTTGCATTCCCTCTGCTGCCTCCGAGGACCCTCTCTCTCCCTGGGTGTGCAGGGAGCTGTGTGTTTCTCTCTGGAAACGTTGGGGCCTGTTGCATTTCACTGGAAGTGCCAGCCTGAGAAACTGGAGGTCTGTTGTTTCTGGGGATGGTACCAAATAATAGAAGCTCTGTGCCAGTCAACTAATAATTGTATTAGTCACTGCATTATGGACCACTGCTAATCTTTCTTTGTGATAGCTCTGTGGTGCACATTAACCTACAATTAAGTATGGCTTCATGAAATATGTACTGTGAGGCTTGTTTAATAGATAAACTATTCTCTAATATCTTTTAAAGTCTGATGACCTACATACTTAATGCTGAAAAACCCCTCTTCCTAACATTATTTCTCCCTTGAGATCTTCCATCTGAGCAAATCTGTTAAATGAAGTAGAGGAAGCCTTGATCCAAAGTAGGCTAAATCCATTGTAACAAATGGCTGACACATGTATGTGTGTGTGTGGGAAGGGGGATGTGAGGAGGGTCAGAAGAATGAAAGGTACATTTGTATGGTTTGTGAAGCATCCAACTCTTCCGCTTAAAGTTGGAAATACATTGCTTAAGACAACAGTATTTGCTTATACTTGTGGCCATGTTTTCTGCACACATGGAGACAAAATGCTCTGACAAAGCCTGTGCATTTCCTGGGGCACAGTGTTCCCACTGAGGTCCTGCTCTGAGATGGGACTGAACATCAGGCTGTGTCATACCTCCTGTGCACATGGGAGAGCTCAGGGCATGTCTGGCTAGGAGCTGGCCCAAGCTGTGTTAGCCAGGAGAAGGGCTTCTTTCAGACAGACAGTTCCATAAGGGAAATTTTTTAGGTTTATTTGACACAGGGTATGAAGAACCCTCAAAGTGTGTGTGCCTGATTTTTAGAAAATGCCTTGGGCTAACTTCTGCCCCTCCTTTTTGCTTTATCTTTAGAGAGTCAACATCACAATTTTAATTCAACCTACTTTGGAATCTAAAAGCCTGTTTATTCAGCAAACAGGACAGGTGGAAGAGAGTTCTCAGACTCACAGAGAAAATACAGTTGTTAAAGGTCATTTTAATGACACCATATCCAATGAGTAAAACATTCCTACACAACCTTCAAGACGTTTAAAATGTGGCCACAGTACTATGTTTGTCTAAGCTGGTGTGGCCTACAGCCTGATCAGCAATGATAAGAATGGTGTATGTTGAGAAGACACCTTCTTAGGCTCTATCTAACCTTCCTTTCTTGAGTGAAAGCTGGCAGCACTGCAGTTTTTAACTCCAGGTATGGTCCTCTCTTGTGAGTTGCTGTTCAGGCTTGTCAAGATGGTGGTGTAGCCCAAGAAGTGGAGCTGGGGCTGTTGTGCCCTGTTCCAGAGTCCCTGTTGAGATGGGTGTGATGCGGGCAGAGAGGACATCTGACAAAGGATGTTTGTACTCCTGGCCCTAAGCTTAGCCAGCCACCATTTCCCTCTCTCCAAGGCAGCCAGGAGTCCCACTGGCTCATCCAGTTAAGAGTGGATGGAGTGGAGAAGGCTTGCCATGGCTAAGGCAGTTGGCAGTACTGACGGGGCAGCAGGTTTCATTTCTTGCTTGTGTAATTCCATAGTTTGTGCCCAAGTTCTTCATGGCCAAGATCCTTGGCCTTGGCTCCCTTTTGCAGCTCTGCTGGCCTGTGACCCATCAGTTGGAAATCTGAAGGCTCCTTGATTTGGATGTGTTGTTTACTGAAATAGTTTGTCCCCTGTGTTTGGACTGCTGCTGTGAACTGATAGCTCACTAATGGACAGCTCACCTTGACATCCTTCTCTGGGTCTTCAAAGCTGTGTGCAAGAGTGTGAGTCTGTTTGAAGGGGAGGTGGAGAGTTGTACAAGGCCCATCAAACACACTTAAGAGTTACACGGTCGTACCCAACACCTTTATTTTAAAATGGAGGGTATCTTCATAAAACATAATGACATGCAGCCAAGCTGTTAAGCTGAAATTGATATTACTTAGTCAAAGCTTTGCTTTATACAGACTTTGGCACTTTTTGATTGTATGAAACCATTCAATCTTGAGCAGAAAACATGGAGAAGTCTCATTAATACTGCAGATCCACAGGAGAAGCACAACTGTCAGAGGTAGAGCAGATGCACCTTGCACTGGGAAGTGCTCTGTGCACACTTGTAAAAGCAGTCAGAGCTTTGAAAAGGCCAGAGTGAAGATACAGATTGCAGGGGGTGAGAAGGTTTCAGTGCACAGGGAGAGCAGCTGTCCCTCATTGGTCTCAAACAGTGCAGTAAAATCAAAGGGGCTGTCATTGCAGGCTGGAGTTCTCAAAAAATACCTACCTGGGTGAAACATGCATCCTCTTTAAATCAGGGTAACATCTAGGTGACTAGTAAACCATGAGCTTCCTTCAGGTTGGCTGGCTGAGCTACTGTGAAATGGGAGGCAGGACAAGGGGACTGGCCAAAGCTGTTACCAGGGCTATGGACTTCTTCCTGGAGGAGAATACACACGTGGATTTTGGCTGTCCTCAGGGCAAATCCCTTGTGCCATCTCCCTCTTGCACTATAATGTCTCCTCAGACAACATTCAAGTAGCAACCAAAAGGTTGTAATGACCAAAGCTTGCTTATCACAGGTTGAAAAATATTGAGAAATGGGCACATGGTGATAGTTACTGAAGAGAGAGGACAGGTTTAAAGGAAAGGTATGAAAGTGCTCTCTTGGATTTACCTTGTCTGTCTCTGGAGAGTTTTTTAGCAAATCTGGAGGTGCTGAAGTGATCTGTGCTCTTAAAAATCTGAGCTGGAAAATAGGTCATTTGAATCCTGCTTTGCTTAAGGAGCAGGAACACAGTGTCCTGCCTCTCCTGGCTTGCTCAGCATCCCTCTGTGCTGCAGGCTGGTGGAGTTGCAGTCAGGATGGTTGGTCAGGTTGTTTGTTAGATGGTCAAAATCACTTCATCACTGACCCGCTTCTCTCCTCCTCAGCAGTGCCCAGTGGACTCCAAAGCCTATAGACTAAATGAGTGTTTCTGCTCGTCTCTGTTTCTTTTTCTTTTAAGAATTCTTTTTTTGCCAATGTTTTGACACGATAGCCAAAACTCGTAAAATGTTTGGGCGAGTGGCCAGTGCTTGTTTTACTGAACAGACACAGAAACTGGAAATATCTGTGAACCTGAAGCTTTTTGAATGAAAGAGTTGTGGTGCCAGATACAAAGAGAGCTGGGTAGAAACACCAGGCGTCCTCAGGCTGCTTGTAACTCTCTTCCCAAGGAGCACTGCTCCCTCCCTCCTGCCACGAGTAGCTCTTGGGGAGAGCATTGGCTTTCCACCAGCTCAGCTCCTGCCCCGCTAGCTGGTGCCTCACCATGACTCTTTGGATGAAAGGAAGTAACAGCACAGGGAGGAGGAAACTCTCCCAGCCTCGGATGTGGTGACATGTATGAAATAAACCAAACTGATCCACCTTGTTCAAGGGATTCAGGCACACCTTGGCTTCAGGAGTGGAGTGAGGCGTAGGGAGATGAAGGGTCACTACTGGGTGGTGTCCCAGCTTCTGGTGGGACTGTGGACAGGCCCAGGCTCCTCCAAGGAGCAAGGGGGATGTAACGCTTCTGTGGCATGCAGAGATGTCACTGGTCAGTTAGGGAGGGGCTGGGGACTCTGAGAGCAGGAGGGTGATTGGTAAGGAGGCTCCAAAGAAAGGCTTTGGAGGCAGGCAAGGAAGAAGGTGGGTGGTGACTCCTCATTTATAGCTGATTCTGCTGTCTTGGGCAAAATTCCCCCATACTGAAGTGGGGTCAGAAAAGGGTCCTCTACAAGGCTTTATGAATAGAAATATGGTTTGCTGAAATAACTAACTCTTCTACCTCTACTTGCTTGTGAACCAAATCCTGAACAGAATTCCTTTTGCAAATAATTTTCCCTTTAATTTAAGTGAGAGGAAGACAAGCAGCTTCAATTTTCTGCCTGGTATCTAGTGAGACAGTCATGCTGCATTCATCACTATGGTGTCTGCCCTGTTGTGCACAGTCTTTCAATTAGCAAGGGTTCTGGTTTTGGTTTTGGGGGGCATTTTGTTGTTTTTTTCTCCCCATAGAAAACTCTCTCTTATTGCATGAAACCCTTTCATGCTGCCTGCTTGTTTTATTCTTGTGTGTAATGTGGCACAAGCAGTGTTCTGTTGTACTCACAGGAAAGAAGGCAGTCTGTAAGGGAAGTGCTTAATTTAATAAATTGCAGATTTTTGGTACATGGGATATTTGTTCCAACAGTGGGTTTTGCACTGCCCAAAATTTCAGTTTCAATTAACTTAATTGTATTCAATAGGCTGAATGAAAAGATCTTAAGTAGCATGTGAGTCAGGCTTTCAGAATGTGTGCTTGGAGGAGGCGGCTGCTGCCTGCTCAGCTGATGCACAGGAGTCCTGAGCCTTGGAAGCAAATGCAGGGATGTACAGAGCGTGCACAAGCTGTGCATCTTGCTCATTTTCTGGCGTATTTCACTGTAAAGGTTTGGGCCACGTGTGATGTAAATGGTGGCACTTTGTGGCTGCAGGTGGTCGGTCTTTCCCTGCCTCCTTTCCCCCATGCATCCATATTCTGCTCCACACACACATCTTGTCTTCCCTCATAAAAAGAGATACCATAATAAAAAAGAGGCTTTATTAAACTAATGCAATAAAGGCATTTTCTTCGAGGATTTAAACACTTCATTTTTAATAATAAAAATCAAATTGTCATTGTTGCACCCTGTATAAGTTTTATTCAAATCAGCTGCTAAATGCTTTGTGCCGAAGCAGCTCTCTCCTGAGATATTTGTATTTTAGCATTAGTTAAATGAGTTTAAGGACGAGGCTCATACTCTGGCTGTAAGCAGTGAATCTAGAGATCAGGAGATTTCTTGTAAATGAGGAGCTGATGTGATGCATTCAGCTACACTGGGGGGAAACGCAGTCAAAGTCTTTTGAATTCTAAAGTTCATATGGACTGGCACAAACATGTGCTCCATTTGCCCATTGAGACTGAAGAGTTGGTGCAGAGAGGGTGCAAATAGTTTTGCCCGATGGAAACTGTGACGGGATGGATATGAAGGTGCTTGGTTTGGCTAACCACTCCAAAATTTCCAGTGATTATCTAAAGCAATTTTGCTCAGCGAAATTGGGCTGGACACATTGCCAGGATAAGCATTTCTGAGAGACTTCCCGCACTTCGCTTCATATCCTAGCTGGAATTAGGAAGAGATGCAAGGGAATGAAAACAAAGCAGTGAGCGTTTGAAAACGAGCTTGAGTCCTAAGGAGCCTACAAGTACTTCATGTAGAGGTTCTTGTCAAGTGCTGTATGCTTAGAGGCAAAGAGAAATATTTTTAGAATTGTTGAACGTATCTTATTCAGAAGACAATATTGTAGGTGGGACCTGGAGTAAATGCAGAGAGGCAAAGAGATGACATAAAAGCCTGCAAAACACTGCTTTGTTTCCTCAGAGAGTTATGAGAAGTTTGTGCTTCAGCTGCAGAGCTCCCCTGACCTGCCTGCTCTAGCAAGTAGTAGGCAATTTCGAATATAAACGGTCATTTTAGCTTGGCAAAATCAAGTTTGTTGTTGTGTGCTGAATCTATGATGTTGGTGTGGTTCAGGACAAATAAGCAGCTAACCAGGAGTTCCCTGGGTGCTGCCTTCCATGCTGGGAACAGGCTTTGGGTGCAGAACTGGGGTGCTGAGAGGGGACAGGTTTGCATCACTTATCTTTAAGATTCAGAGGTTGGATTTGAGTAGATCCCTACGTCTTCTGATCGTGCTCAGAGCTGCATCTATACCAGATGGGAAGCAGAATAGCTTTTCTATTGAGACTGTCAGTTACAAGTATAGGGCTTAAAGTACTTGGAGCTTTAAGTACTACAGGAGCAACATTTTTCTAGTATTTCAGCATTTTCTCTGTTGCTTTTGGCAACAGCCAAAGTACGGAGAGGCACAAATAAACCAAAAGCATGAAAAAAGTGTTTATGCTTTTTTAATCCTTCATATATATAATCTCCTTATACAGAACATAAAAACTGGGGTTTAGCACATTAGTTGGGTTTACTTAAGTTTTTGCCTTGGCCAGTGATTCGGTTGTCCAAAGCCTGGTTTGAACCTTTTTAACCTCAAGGGCTGCTCTCATAGGCACATTGCTCAGATCTGTGTGAGGGGGAGCACAGCTCTTGGCCAAGTTACTGGACCTGATGCATATGAGATCCTGGCTAGTGCTTGTGAGTCTCCTGCTGCCTGACGGCCCTCATCCTCCTCTATCCCCAGGATTCTGGTGTCTGGGCTACACTCCAGCACGACCTTCTCACCCCATCCAGGCTGCTTTTGAACAGCTCTGATTGCAAAACTGTCCTGCACTCTGTCACTGGTAGTGCAGTCTACTGTCCCACTGAGATCTCCTTTACACCCTTTCCAGGCCTGAGCCAGAGTCCTTCAGGAAGAAGGCAGAAAGGCTTCAACTCACCTGTGGGCTTTGGTCAAGCCTTGCTGTTGGCCTTGAAGGCTGGTCAGTTGGTCCTTCCAATGCAGGAGTCAGTTTGAATAACATTTGCTCTATGTTATACTGCATCATCTTGCAGACGTTGGCTAAAAAAAGGTTTCTTGCCCGTGAGGTTTGGGTTGTTTGTCCTGGAAATCCTGTAGTTAATAAAACTAAAAGAAATGACTTCACAAACAGGGTTCATAGAATGACTGCAAAGCAAACCCCCACGACAGTGACTGTGCTGGCTTGAACGTTTCAGATAGTTTGAAAAAAATGTCAAAATTACTCCTACCTTAAATATATACAGTGACTTTGTTATTTTGATTGGACATGGGCTCCTTTCTCCACTGCTGGTATCTTTTTTTTTTAAAGTCAGTTATGGATCCACTGTGTAATTTTAAAAATGGTGCAAGTTCCAAGGGTAAACCAAACTGTCCCTGCACAGCGTCCTCCTCTAGGGGTGAGTGCACACCTTATATGTGAGCACAGCCTGTGTGGACATCAAACTTTTCATCAGTTGCCTCTTTAGCAACTGGCTTAAAAATGATGCACAGGGGTGGAAAAGCAAAGCTGTTATCAAACTACATGTCCTAAAATGTATTCTGCAAGCTGTGTTCGGTATAGAAGATCTGTTTGGCTATTTAAAATCTGTTTGAGACTTTCTAGTCCCTGAAGATCTTCTTTTAGGTTTGCAGAGTTGGTTACTCTGCAAACTGCCAATTTTAAAATTTATTTTATTTTTAATATGCGAGATGTAAGTAAGTCAGAATGAGCTAATTTAGCCATTGGAATTTTATAGCAAATGTACGAATGCTGCGGGTTTCCCTCCCTCACCCCCTCCAGCAGAAACATAATTTGCAGAAATGAAAACAGTCCCTGGCTGGCTTTAGGCTTTTCTCAAAAATAGAAACAGTAGGGTTTGTCTGGCTGGGCCAGTTTCCTCACCACACACCTGGTGTATATCATTTTAAAAAATACATTATGCCTCATTAAATTACAATTAAATGAAATCATGATCATTTGTTTTTCTGGAAGGAAGATGTTTTGCATATTGAAAGCCTAATTTGTTACAGGTGACAAAAAGGCTGAACAGATTATTTAATATCACTTTATTTTTATAATGTTGCTCACTGGTTAGTTAGTGTATACTTCAGTAGCTCAGAATTACATTATTGTAAACGTTATTGCTCTCAAGATACTTTATTTTATTGTCCTACGCTATCACTCGGCTATCTAGCCACTGTTGTTTACCAGCCTTGTTTATCTTCAGTTGCAGGAGGACAGGAGATTTTTCCCTCTGAGTCAGTTTTCTTATGATCTGTCCTGCTGTTTACATAGCTCCCAAGCTGCCAAAGCCCCGGGAGGAGCTGCAGAGGAACCCTCTGTGCAACCAGGTTCTCTCCCTGCGGGCGGAGCCCGGCCCCGGGGCTGCACAGCAGCCCTGCAAATCCTGCCACATCCTGGAGCAGGGACAAGACCCTTGTGGGAGCAAGAGGCTAAGGCTGGGGTTCCAAACCACTGAGTCTGGCCCGTGATGTGCTCTTTCTGGTGATCAGTCAGAGCCTCCAAGCGCAAAAGTTGGTGTCTGAGGCAGTGAGATAACCTCTTAGTGCCATGACCAAACCCCTTGTACCTGGGAGCCTCTGATTTACATAAGGAGTCAAGGACTGCACGGAGAAGTAATTGCTGGCATGCTTTCACATATGTTTCTGCTCTCCATTTTTGAAATTGGGCCATAAATTTAGCCAGGCTAAGATGGGAGGGAGAAAAAGCTTAGAGTCAGCTTCAGCAGCATTCAGATACCTTTCTTTCAACCTCAACTCATTAGTTTTTGAAGTTGATCTTTTCTTTAAAAAAAGGAAGTTATGTATCCTTTAAAAGACGCAGGAAATGAAGAATTTAGAGAATATGTTGAACGGATATTTCATTTATTTACTGCATTTGGAGAATTTCCCACTGATTTTAAGGGAAAATTACAACAGGGACAACAGGGACTTGCTGTATCTATCTTGGAATCATTTAAGTCATGGCTTCAGGCTTCTGTAATGCCCTTTTTTGATTAATCTCCCTCAGCCTGAGAGCCTGGCAAACTTGGGAAAGCTTTTCAAAATCTTCTCTGAGGTGTGATAAACCCTGAGGAAGAAGCCAAGTGTGAGCATGCAGTTGTGTTGAGGTCACAGAGAAAACCAGAGGCCAGCCCAGCATTTCCCCTTCTTCAAACTTGCTGCCAGTGTATACCTTTGTCACTAGCTGGCTTCTCTCTCCCATTCCATTTCTGAATGGAGGGCCCCACCATGGCTCCATTCCCAGCTCCAGTCCTTCTGGTAACTACTCTGATAATTGCAGGAAAATGCAATTGGGAATCTCTTAGCTTGATTATGTAGATGAGGAGCTGGAAGGATGGAGCTGTGTGCAGCCTACCTTCAGGTTATACGTGGAGCTTGTTTTGAGCACTTCTGGTGTAAAAGCTGCTTAGGTAGAGCTTTCATGGATGTGTTTTAAGGTTGGTATTTAATAGCAGATAAATGCAGATACAGGTAGATCATTTGCTGGTCTGTTGGCCTTGTCAGGAACATAATAAATACCAAGAACAGCTTTTTGAAGTAACAGGCCTCTGACCACTGTTTCCTAAGCTGTCAGTAGTCTCAATGGGGAGAAATGATCCCTCTCTGCTTCTTTGCTCACCAGTTCATTTGAACAGCTGGAGTGCAGGAAGTTGCTGATGCTGCTTTTTGGAGTGAGATGCCCAAGTGTGAAGTGTCATGTGTGAGGAGGTGCCTGGTGGCAGCTGGTGGCACACGCTGTGTCCTGGTAGTTCCTGTAGGCCCTGGTCCAGGCTTGTGTGTTGTGCCTTTAACTTCTAGATAACCTGTGGAACTGTTGGGTGTGTACAGTTATGTATAAATTTAATCCCATCGTTAGATTTAAACCTCTTTTAATTACATTTTCATATCTCCAACTCTTCCCCCCCTCCCCTTTTCTTTGGACGTTCTGTGCTGGTTACCTCCTGGAATAATGGCTTTTGTGAAAACTAGATGAATATGAGGTACATTCATGGTTGCAATGTGGAGCCTGTGGTATTTTAAAATGAGGCATGAAAGAACAGGTTAAATCCCTAAAGCTAGATTCTGAGGCTTTATTACTGCACCATTTTTCTCCTCTCAGAAATTACGGTCCAAACCAAAATGAACGGACTACAACATCAAAAAACAGGCAAACATTTTTCTTTATAAGCCTCCTGCACTGCTTAAATGTCAAAACTAAATTTACCAACCTTGACAGATTTGTCAAAGATGAACAGGATTGCCAAGTGTTCCCAGCTTCAAGTAAAAAGAAAGAGAGAGATATCTAACAGCTCCTAAAATATTTGCAGCAAGCACCTGGTGGTAGCTGCAGATTCTTCTACCCAGTGCACCTACCATCCTATCCAGCATCTCCATACTCAGAAGCTTATTACAGTGCCAGAATAGGACAGTCCCAAAATAAACCCCAGCCCCCAGAAGACAAACACTTTCCTACAAAATATCCCCTCTGGGAGAGCCCATGAGATTCTGGTGTAGGTTCTCAGTATTGCAACCCAGCTGGTTACACTGAACAAATTTGAAAAAAAAAACTAAACAAACACATGACTGGGCTTTTTTTTTTTTTTTAATTTTTTGTTCCAGGGCTTGTTGTCAGAGATCCTGCGTAAAGAAGAAGACCCTAGGACAGCTTCCCAGTCCCTCCTGGTAAACTTAAGGGCAATGCAGAATTTCCTCAACTTGCCTGACTCGGAGCGGGATCGTATCTATCAGGACGAGAGAGAGAGAAGTATGAACCCCAACGTGAGCATGGTATCCTCAGCTGCCAGCAGCCCAAGCTCCTCCAGAACCCCCCAGGTAAGATGCAATCCCTTGTTACCTGTTTGTTCTGTGGATCATTCCAGGGACCTCTTCACCCTTCCCCTGTCTCTTGTTCCCCTTGCCCAGGAGAGTTGTGGAAGTTCTTTTGTAATGTTTTGGAGTAGCTATTAAAAGCGGTTTAGTGGATTTCAGCAACACATTGTGATGATGATTCTAGCTTTAATCAATGTCATAAATGCAAAAAAGTGTGTAACATTAGTGCCTGAAAGACTGTATGTGGGCATTATATACGGGCTGTTGATACATACCCACTAAATGGCTCATATAGAATATGTTACAGAAAGACAGTGCATGGAACTTTTTGTCTGTGTCCCTTACGTTCTGCTGATCACAGGAAATTTCTAGGCTTGTGGAGTCATTTATATATGTTGCAATAAGAAGTGTGTAGCGAACAAAGGTCGGCAGTGAATTGGAGAGATGTTGCTAGAAATCACTGTGCCCTATATTCTGCATAGGAAATCACAGTCCTTGAGTTAGACGTTTGCACGAGTAATTATTTGAAGTACAGAAAGCAGAGATGGGCTGGGTGCTGGGAAGGAAGATGATGCTTTATAGCTCCAAATCAGCTGTCATCTCGTTGACTTAACTTCACGTGTTTATTAACGTGCTGTTGCCACCCACTTCCCGGGGCTGGCAGTTCTTTGCACCAAGAAAGAACATCCCCATACTACACTGTAAGAGCCATCCCCTCTTTTACCCAACTACTTACCATCCCAGAGAGACATTCTGAGAAAGAGAGAGCTTGCTTGCAGAGACGTGATGATTAACTCCTGTTATGACATTTGCCTAACGTGAGTTTGAAATCTCTAACTGTGCAGAGATGACTGGTCAGTTCTAGCACTTCTCTTGATCTTTAGTAAATGGGTCCATATAACCCCCCTGCTTCAGTGCTTTCACAGTCATATCATCTGCAGTGTCTTGGGCTGTGTCAGCTGTGCTTATAATAGTACTACTGAGCACATCTCATACTGAATTCCTTAGCCACAGCTGCTAAAAGTAAGCAAGCATTGGAGGGGATGGCATAGTTTTACATGGAGACTGATCATCCTTGAGGAAGGTGTGCTGATTTTGTAGAAACTGTTGAGCTTGTTCAGTTTAACCCAAGCATTTGGTTGCACTTCACCACAATACATGATGTGAAGGAGGTTTTCACTGAAAGCAACCATATCTCACCGACTCATATTTGCTGGTGAATTTTTATTACATGGGAAATTCATTGTATACCTCTTAACTTTTTTAGTTACCTTTTGGTGAAAGTAAAACTGTAAAGCAAACATTTTAAGGTTTAAGTAGTGTATCCACTTTCTACATTTGTATTTCAGAATTAGCTTATTCCTACTTATATTTATTGCAATAGACTTTGCAACTAGAATAAAATATGAAGGAAGCAGAAGGAAATGGGGAGTTTAGAGGCAATCTAGAGATTGAATCTAAAAATTTGGTCTGTTGACCCCCATCTCATTCCTCAGTTGAAATATGGCATTATTCCATGTTCTAGTCGAAAATAATGGAAATTTTGCCTGCCTTTTTAAGAGCTAAGCATAGCTAGGAAAACATACTCTAGAAGTATAAAGCAGCCTGTTCTTGCCTTAATTCAGCTGGAGGAATCCAGCAGAATACGATGAGCTTTTTAGCCAACAAAAACAACACACAAAGGTTTGTGTACCCCGTGCTCGCCTTGTGCCCGCGGATGCCGTTTCCCCAGCCCTCAGAGGGCCAGCAGCAGTCAGCACAGGTGCTGTTTTGACAAGTTGGACACCTCTGCAAATGAGGCTGCTTCCCAGCTCCTGGGCAGGCAGCACGGCTCCTCTGCTTCCCCATATGCCCGGTGTTAGCTGTGAGGAGGCGAGTGGCGGCCCCGCAGCCTCCCCGCCCCGGGCAGCGGCGTCGCCTGCCCCGGAGCAGGGTGCTTTGGGGCAGCAGCGACGGGAGCTGTGCTCCCGGCAGGAACTGTGCTTCCCTTCGGGAGTCACGAGGTGCCCGAGAAGATGGTGGGATGGCATTGGGCAGCCTGGTTTCCATAGATACGGCTCCTCTGCAGCAGCGCTGGTGGGGATGGTGCTTGAGCTGCTGGGTGGGAGGACGGCGCTGGCAGAGACCTGTGGAGTGCTGGTGCTGGGGCAGCCCCCCAGGCAGGTGTAGGGCACCCAGAAGGACCCGTCTCTGCTCTCCCTGACTCTGAGCCGGCCCCACTCGCCCCTCACAGGGTGTCCCCTGCTCGGGACCTGCCCCGAGGTGAGAAGGGCAAACCAGTGGGAGTGCTGCGGGGACGAGGCTCTGGGCTGTTGGCGGTTGTTGTATGCACGTGGAGGACCAGTAGTAAGGGCTGAGTTTGAGCCCTCTGGCACTCTGGTTGCAACCACTTCTTTTTCTTTTTTCCCCACTGCTTGCAATGAGACATTTCAATACTTGCAAACTCCTTAAGATCACAATCGGTTTTAAATCTAGGCCTCTAACAAAAGATCCTATATTTTAGTGACTGCAATATTTTGGCTTGGTACTTGCTCACCTATTTTGGTGATGAAATAAAAAATGGCCCAGCTTTCAGGGTGTGGAAGGCAGGCTTTTTTTGGACATGTGGCTGTGGAGCTAGCAGCGTAAGAGACCTGTGTAGGACAGAGCTATATTTTAAATCTTTCTTTTACGTGTTAATACTTCCCAGGTTCTCAGGCCTCTGTATTGGCCTTTGAGGCCATGGTGACCTCAGCTGCTGTGGTAGCCAAATACTCCAGCAACTGGGAAGGCTTTTTTTTATACCCATCAAAGCACTGCAAGGCCTTTGGTAAAATTAAGCTCTGTTAAATGAATCCTGACAGACTTGACAGTCCTCTTCCTTCCCATGTTCTCTGTTGTTTTCTTTTATTTCCCACAATTTCCCTAAATCTCATCTCTGTGTGAACACTGAATTTCAGAGCGTGGTGTCCCTTTTGGTCCACCCATTGGGCTGTACCCTGCATGTGTTCATGCCCTGTGAATGGTGATGCACTGGTCTCACGGGGTGCAGGTGGCTCTGGTCTGTCCCAGCTGAATGCAGGGGTCCAGCCTTAGCAGGAACAGGGAAATCTTAGGCACTTTCTGCATGGGTCCTGCCTTCAAGAGGCAGGAAACAAGCGTGGAAGAGTGCCTGTTGAACTTTGAGGGCACAAAAGGGAGAAGATACAGGTTAAGGCCCTATCTGGAAGCAGTAGGAGGAGTAATTAGTCTAGATTGTTGTGTTGATTGAATTTTGGCTCTGTTATTAATGTGATACAAAAAAAAGACATTGGGGAGAGGAGGATTTGGAGGACCGCAAAACAGAAGAAATTCAGAAGGTTTGGTTTTGCCTAGTTAACCACCCATTAACAAATAGGCATTTGGGCATGTCTGCCTAGTCAAAAATTAACATTAGATGTACTCTAGCAGGCTTTAACTCTGGCACAAAACCAGGAGCCAGCTGAAAAGGTTTATACTTGGGCCAAATATCTGAGTGCCACCAGGGCTTACGGGAGGCCTGGATCGGGAAGTGGGAGCTTTGCCATCTAGGTTGTTGTTTCCTAAGACTCAAAAGCCAACAGAGAGTTTTGTATCAGTAACATAGATGTTTCCCTTAAAAGGTGTAAGAGGGACGATGATTAGCCCTGGTATCTCTTCTTGGGCTCAGGAAAGCAGCTGGGATCTGTCTTCCCAAGGGGCTGCTGGTGCTGGGAGCACCCGGCGAGCGTCGGCCCTGCCGCTGCGTCCTGGGCACCGCCACGGCCAAGGGGCTCTGAGAGAGGAGCCTTGCAGCAGTCTGCTGAACTGCACTGGTAGAAGCCTTGTAGGGGTAGTCCAGCCTGGGGAAAGTACTGGCAGCGTCCCTTATTGTCCTTCATTTGTCACAGAAGCTGATGGGAAATCATTCAATTAAAACGAGTGCTGTGGAATACACAAAATCTCAATATGAGTTTAGGAGAATGAGGGCAGCACATCAAAGGCATGCCAAAGCCCAGCTTTGTGAAATGATTTTTTTTTTTTTTTTCATTTCCACTGATTTCCTAGGTGAAATTAGGTGACTGTCTGGCTAGCATAATGATGATAAGACTGGGAAACCATACATACTCAAATGACATACATATAGTTTTAATAAAGGATGAGGGAGGCTTGAGGGAGTGCATTAAATTGAGTAATAATTTATTATTTAGAGACCTCTACCCATTTACTCATTTTTTCTGGGAGAATTGGCTCTTCCTCCAAGGTGTAGGCCACTTTTAGAGAGGAGGGAGAAGGTAGAAGCTGGTGCTAGCTAGCTGGCAAAGCCAACTTCAGCAACTGCCTGCAGCCCAGTGCCCCGGATACCTATCCTGTTGTTGAGCTGCTCAATAAACATGCTGGGAGAGGGAGAGGGGGAGAGCTGACAGGGCCTTGCATGTCCTATAGGAATGCACTGCAATTATTTCCAATCACAATTAACCTGATTAGAATAATGGACAGGAAGTGTCCCTCTGTAGCTAATGCAGTTTGGCATCAGCTGACTGAAATCCTTTGATAATTTCTGCACAGATGGCTGGGCTGAAAGCAGCACTTTTTTAATTATTATTTTCATGGTCTCTTGGTAGGCCAAAACCTCGACACCAACAACAGACCTCCCCATTAAGGCGGACGGCGCCAACGTCAACATCACAGCTGCCATTTACGACGAGATCCAACAGGAGATGAAAAGGGCCAAGGTATCTCAAGCTCTCTTTGCCAAAGTGGCTGCCAATAAAAGTCAGGTGAGTGGTAGAGGGGATTTCATTGTTCTGGGGCTTTTGTTTTTAAAGCGGGCTCTGGGATTGGAACTGGACCTGTCTTCTCCTCCCACCAATAAAAATACATCTGCTCCTACGATAATAATAATCTTCATCTCTGGAGAACCTGTCGTATTTTTGGCTTTCGCCTGCTTAAGTGGTTTCCTTTTCCCTTTTAAAGTAGGCTGAGGGAAGGATCAGCTCACAGCCAAGCTGCTTCTTCCCTTTGGTGCAAACACGCATGTCTTTTCCTACCTGTGATACATAACTTATGCAGCTTCTAGTGGGACAAGGGCCTTTCAAAATTTCTCCTTTGGCAGGTAAAGGAATTGTTTTCCTGAGTGATTAAGGCAATGAGAAACTGCAGATTAGTTTCCTTTTTTTCCCATGTTGTATGTGCTGCATACGGTATTGCCATGTGGATAATTCTCA
This sequence comes from Merops nubicus, assembly GCF_000691845.1. Classification (NCBI taxonomy): domain Eukaryota; kingdom Metazoa; phylum Chordata; class Aves; order Coraciiformes; family Meropidae; genus Merops; species Merops nubicus. Next base: position 33,169 of record NW_008610500.1, on the reverse strand, counting down.
TCAAACCAAATCATTTTTACAAAAAGGCGTGAGGGGGCACTGCAGTGAGTATTCCTGGATTAATTTCTACCCTGGCTGTAAAAAATGCATGCAGGTCGGGGTGAAGTTCTCGAAGAGAATCCATTAATTTAAAAATTTCATCCAACTCTTTAAAAAAATATAACGTACCAGAAGGAGTTTTGTGGAAAGGAGGACAGACAGAATATTTTGTAGGAAGGGCAGCGAGTGGACTGGAGAGTGCTGGAAGGAATTGTTTACTCAGTGAAAAGGGCTGCTTCTGATCCTGGATGAAATTACTCAGTTGTGCTAGGACACACAAATGCACAAATGTTTCTGTGACAATGATAGAGTGGGATAGAAATATCTAGATGCCTGCACTCTGGAAAATACATACTTTCTTTTCCTCTGTTCAGGGAAACAACACTGCAGTCATGAAAGCAGATGTAAAATAAGAGGTTGAAAGGCATATAAACAATGCATCAAAGGGTATCAGAGCACATGGGAGAGCCTTGTCCTTGTTGCAGGTATTTATGCCCTGACACGTGGAGGTCTGGTTCATTTTTCCTTCTTCGTGTAATCATTCATTTTCTTTGCCTTTTGCTTTCTTTTGTCAGGGTACAGGGGTTATAGTCCACAACCCCTCTACCCTCAAAAAAATCCCAGGCACAGTATGAAATACATAAAAGGAAAATACCATGGAACCCTCTTAAACTGTTAAATGCATAAAAATCTTACGTACCACATGGCAAAATATAATGAGAACTGGAGCTGTTAAATGAATAAAGCTGTTAAAAGCATAATGCCACTTGGCACAACTACTGTGCATTTAACGGTTTTCCACTGTGTAATAAATGACATATGTGGTAAACGTGCAGTAAATATAAAAACTGCACAATTGATTTTGCAAACGTGCCCCTTATTCTTTACTCCATGCAGATATCAAAGTTCCACCCAGAATCCGGACTGGACAGCTTTTAATGAGGAGTATTTAACACAGACAGAATGCCAGCCTCTCTGAGGTTTGGCTTAAAATTGCCTGCAAGCTTCCTGTCATTATACCCAGAGGCTTCTTGAAATAGAGAGGGACTGAACCACCCAACAATAATTTGGGTGGCTCACCAGCTTCGGTCTGTGCCAGCTCGAGTGCGCTTCCCTGGCAGCATCACACACCAGCACCAAAACAAAAATAAGCTCCGTGGACTTCCACATGGAAAAAGAACAGGGTGGGTTTGGAGAGCCAGGTGCAGAAGGTTAAGAACAGGATCCACAAATGTTATTGTTTAAGGCAGTTACTGCACGTAAACGTTTTGTTTCTTCAGCAGCAGTGAACAGAGGAGTGTTTCTGAGGCTGATGTTTCTTTTGTTTCACGGCCCTGCCAAAGCAATACTGGCTCCCTGGGATGACCCAGCATTCACCATGCTGAGATGTCATAGCACGCTGCTGGAGCATGAAAGTGGTTTGTGGGGGCACTGGAAGGCAGGCACAGAGAAGCCATAGCCAAGAACTATGGCTGCACGGGGCCTCCCCCTGCCCCGAACCCACCTGCATGCCTGCCCCTGGCCTGGCTTGCCATGCCTGCGACGTCCCGCTGCTGCCTGGGGTGCCCTGTGCCCAGGAGCAGGGAGTGCCAAAAGCAAGGACGTGGCTCTTGTGTCCGGGGGAGCCTCTGGCGTGGAGGGACGGTCGGCGTGTTGCCTGAGGTCCAGCTGGTCTGAAACCAGCAGTGGGGCTGCCTGAGTGCTTTGTGCAGGCCCCTTGTGCCAGTCGTGGGCATTTTGAGCGAAGACGTTGCTGACTTCAGCAGCTGAGTCACATGGTGGGAAGCACTCATTGAAAACTGCCCGTGTTTGCAGAAGAGAGAGTTTGAAAGAGGGGAAAAAAGCACTAGGCTGAGGGTTTGCCTGGACTCTCCGCCAAGGTTCATTCACTTGCTGTTCTCCACAGGCCTGGCTTGCGTTGCATTGGCTTCCTCTATTATTCCCTCACCCCAGACTACTGAGAGGCTTCCAGTTTGCTAACAAGGCATGTGTTATGTTGGTCGCTGCTGTTCTGTCAACAGCAATCCACGGTGCTGTGAGATCTTCACAGTTTTTAGCAGCCAGTGAATCTCCGACAGGGCTGTTTTGACATTTTATACACAGGGCTGTGTGTCATGCACCCGAGAGAGCATCCAGAGCCAATGGAGGCCTCATTTCATCTTCTCTCTTCGTACAGGAAGAGTGGTACCCACTGAGAACAGTTATTGCAAGCGGTATCATCTACTGGTGAAGCTAACTGACCTCTAATTTAACAAGTAGCCATCTTTGTGCTTAAGTCATGGCAGAGTCTCAGTTCAGCAACTGAAGGGCACCTCCTAGAAACCGAGGTTACCAATCACACATCTCAGAAGTCAGCATAAAAGCAAGGAACAGGGTCTCAAAGATACCAAGGTAGTATGGTGTGACTTCTTTAAGGGGATCCACCTTCAGAGAGATCTCAAGCCATTCATTTTAGACATTGACTTACCTTAATGTGCGTTTTATTCCTTGCAATTTATATCTAGACATTTTCAGTCTTGTTTGTGAAGTGCTGTGCGTCCCTGTGTGTTTTTGAAGTCGGGAGGAGCTGAGGGGCTCAGTGCCCTGCAAACACAGGCTCCAGAGCTGTCATCCTACTTCAGTTGTCAGCTGGTAGTGAAGTACCCGCTGGACAGCACGATTCTGTGGCAGTGCCACCTGCCAGTGCCCTTCATCCTTTAAATGGCTAAACCCTAACCCTGGGACCTGTATGACCACACTGGGAGTGTTTCTGAGTGTGGCCAGAACACCAGGGTTTGGTTTCCAATCTGTGCTTTGGGCGTTCCTGGTTATATTTCATTCACAAGGAGATGGATTTCCAGCGTGCCATTTCAGACAGATTTGGATGGCCTCTGTGTCTCCAGAGCTGGGCAGTGGGACAGACAGAGACTTTCACCTTGGGTTGCTGCAGATTTGGACCGTCGGTCCCAAAAACTGGCTTCTACATCCAGTTCTGCAACTGCTCTGCAGTACGAGATCAGGAAAACCATTTCCTCTGTGACCATGTGCCAGCACTTCTGTAATACTCTACAGCAGCATCACCTTTCTGACCTCTGCTAGTGAGAGTCCCAGCAGAGGCTGTGCTGTGCTCAGCAGACCTTTTTTTTTTTTCCTTTTTATAGTTCTGTTCATACTAAACAGTAGCTATCAAAATAAATAGCAAGCATAGCTGGCTGGAGCTCTTGTTGATGGTCTGAGAGTGGGCAAAATTTGTATGAACATGGAGACAGAACTTCCTGCAGTTCTCCCAGGACAAAAGACTCTCCTTAGTCAGACTGGGGAAACAGGGCACGTGCTGCTGGGGCTCTGCCTCAGGCAGGATAAATGGAAGGGTTTGACCTTCACCAATCCAGTGAAGACGAAAAGTAAGCCCTTGAAAGTTAAATTGTTCCTCAAGGAACTGAAATTTGTTCCAGTTGCACCACAGTAAAGCAGAGACCCCATGGAGCAACATCTGAAAAAATGTTAGGCTGGCAAAGCTCAGACTCTGAGTTGTGTCTTTAACCTATTGAAAAATGAAAAAAAAAAAAAAACCAAAACACCCACTTGCCAGAGGGGTGGAGTCTGGGGACAGAACAGCCTTTCAGTTGAGGCCCTTCAGGTTAAGAGAAACCTTCAGGTTAAGGGCTATGGATAGAAATCACTACAACAGTTCCTCTCCTTTCCTCTGACTTGTCTTTTTCACGTTGAGATCCCCACCTCATTTCCAGGACTGCCTGGGAGCCTGTTCTCTGGTTAGCCCTGCAGCAGGAGCCCGTGCTGGATGGGTCTCAGCACCACGGCCACCTGCCCATGTCTTCATTTCCTGCCTGTGCTTCAAGAAGGAAGTCGAGGTACTGTGAGAGGGGTGAACAGTGTCACTCAGGCAAGGTTAGCTGTAGACACCCCTCATTTTGTCCTTTCCAACTTAGATTCCCTTATACTAATTTGATATGGTCGGATGCCTTCTCTCTCGGGGCCTTCATGACAGTGCCTGTCTCTACAGCCGGGCCACACCTATTGTGCTGGTAATTTGATGTTCTTTATATGTATGGAGGAGGTACAGAAAGTCACGTCTCTCCTTGACTGAACTGGAAATTTCTTTGAAGCACCTTTGGACGTTAGCTTCTTTTTCAGAGGCTTTGCCACACTGTGACTGCCACCCAGGGCAGCGGCTGAGCGAAGCAGAGACAGTTGTGGAACTGGGGCTTTGCTCAGGAAGTCCTTGGCAGACTTGGGAGCTGATGACGGGCTGCTTGCCCTAACCACAAGCCCACACTTCCTCTCCAGCGTGGGGAGAAGCTAGTTTGGACTTGGCAGGCTGGAAATACTCTGAGTGCACAGCATCCTTCTCTCTGAGGCCAAGAGCTGTGAGCAGACTTCAGTGTTCCCATGAATATAACATACATCAGGGTTCATGTACCTCATTCATTTTTTTTAATTGTTTTGTGTTTCATGAGGCTAGTGAGAAACTGGGCTTCATGGAAAGGTTTTGCATTTTGTGTTGAATTTCTGGGGGAGAAAAAGTACTGAGCAGTTCAGAAAATCCAGGCTATTGAGTGATTAACCTTGAACTGTATCAAAATGCTCCAAGTAAAGCTTCTCAGGTTCAGTCCCCCTCCCCCGGCCCTCATCAAGAATTCATTGAAGCCATGACAGAACTCTCCATTACAGTTAGTCTTTTATCCATTTCAGCTTTCTTGATTAGGTTATCTTGAATCATTAGGGGGTTTATTTATTTTAATAGACACTTATTGGATTCATGGAAAGAGAGTTTGGCGACTAAGGAACAAGAGCTGAATATTATCTGGCTCATTTCGCACTGCAGAGTCCCAAACTGAGCAGAGGGAGGAGAGGCTGAGGAAGTTTGTCCAGAGGACTCGGGTGATCCCATGTGGAAAGGGAGCTTCCTCTGGGAACACAGCACAGTTCTTTCCTAATCTTTCAGGACTTGCGTCAATCATTGCTGCTTTTTTTTCCTTTTGTCACATATGTTGACATTTTCTGCACTGATGATGTGGGTGAGGAAACGGCCTTTTTACATTTATTTTTGAGATTTTTTTTTTCCTGAATCACTCTTACTAAAAACTTGGTTTGCCTACTCATGCTTTCGCTGGGAACCCTAGAAAATGTCAGCTCAGAAAACCAACTGTATTATTATCATTATTAGTTCCAGTGTAAGCACAAGGTCAGGTTAGTCACAGTTTTATGGAGACTGGACGTGCCTCTTGGTCCAGCCTGAGCAGAAAGATTGCCTGTGACTAAGTGACTGGACACCCAAGGGCCACCTCCTGTGGCAGCTTTCAGGGCAGATGCTGCTCGAAGTGTAAGGCCAGGCCTTTAGCCCCAGCATAGCTGAGCATGAACTCTTCCCACATGCCTTCTTGTCCTTAATTTCAAATTTGGTTCTTGGCTGACTGCAAGTCAGCAGATCTGCAGGAAGCAGCTCTGGGGGCCAGGATGTTTGTGCATAGCTTCAGTGAGTGCTGGAAAACCCGACCTTGTTGTAGTTGGATACCTCTGGCTGCTGGGGGAGCTTCCCCTGCTCCAGGTTAAGTCTAGCAAAAGTGAAAGGGTCAAGCTGCTAAAGAGGGCTCAGGGATGAGTGACAGAGAACATGGCTCTCTGCTGCTGCACCAGTGAACTGTCCCTCAGGGGGTTGGAGTGTACCAAGGCCAAGGCTTTGGTGCAGTAAGCACGTTGTTTCTTTAACAGCATAAAAGCACAATGGGAATGGCTGGCTTCCTGCAGATTTTTGTTGTTGTTTGCTTAACTATGTGGAAATGTATTTGATTAGGAGACAGAGAGAGAGGTTAAAAATAGGACATTAATATGATATTATTTGTTTTATCAAATAAAATGCTTAGAAAATGTTTATCTTGTCTCATGAGAACAACAAAAATAGAGGCCAGCACTTCTCTGCAGCTCTCTTTAATGAGCTAAATTGGGCTGCATCCACGATGCCTTTAGAAGTTTTGGGGTGAAATGAAGGAAGTTCAGAGCAGAATTCCTTGAAACCACAAGCACTGGGTGTGCCTGACTATAGAGCCAAAAGCATCCTTTAATTGTGCTGTTTTGCCTCCTCTTCTTTTTAATGGAAGACATTCCCATTTGAGAACCATAGAAGCTGACTTTGAGGGCCAGATTCTGCCACCCATATTGACACTAGAACTCTCCTGGTGACTGTGTGGCAGTGAGGGGGGCTGTTTGTGCAGTGGAGTGAGGCTTGAGATGTGCAGGGGAGGCAGGATCACAAACAGCATCTCAGGGATCTGGGGAAGGATTTGTTATTTGTTAGATTTTCAGAATACGTTCACAGTGGTTGGATTTACTTCATCTGGGTTTATCATCTGATGTTGTGGATGAGCTGGGGGAAAAGGTTGTGAGGTAGCATCTCCTTCCTCACTTTTACTTCTTCATGCCAATAAATGTAGCTATAGATGCAAATTCACTGTGAATGACTGTAGCTCCAAGAATTTCTGGATGTTAGCAGTTCTTAAACGAAATAGCTCTCCTGGAAAGCTCTGTGTAACGTACACAGACCCAAAGAAATAAATAAAAGAAAATAAAAAAAATTGCAACCAAAAAACCCCCAAGTTGAGATTTTTAACAGAAAAAGGAGATTTGCATATTAATAATTCATGAGTTCTCATTGAACATGCACGAAGAAACGGTGCTATTCAATAGAGAATACTGTCATCTGTCACTGTTTTATTTGACATTTACACTTTTTTTTTTTTTTTCCTGGTACTGCAAAACTTTCTTGGATGGCGTGCTAAGATTATCTAAATAAATAATTTTAAAAATCTGATGCAGACTTCTCCTCTCCGCCTGGGGAAGGCAGTTGTAATCGTACAGAACGCGTGGCGAAGCTGCAGCACTGTTTTCTGGGTGTTAGCCTGAGCGATCTAGCACCTAATCAGAGTCTTGAATGGATGGGGGAGAGGATGAATACCTGAATAAATCAAGGAAGGGTAGGAAAAGAGCAGCGAAAGGCCAGATTTGATGCAGAGAAGTGTACACAGGCACACAGTGGGTAAGCGTGTGTACGTGGGGGGGTGAGCGAGTTGTGGCGGTTGTGAGGAAAGCTGCCACAAATCCATTGCCCTTGCTGGTGCAAAAATAAATATTTATAAAGGGTGCTGGGGGAGATGCAGCCCTGGACAACGTGAGGGAAGACAGGGCATTTAGCACAGTGACAGAGTTAGGCGCACCTTGCAATTTCTTGCTATTATTAGGCTCATGAAAATCTTTCTGCTCTGTAGGTTAGTTATTATTTATAAAAATCACAGAACCAGCTGATACATTCATAAGCTAATTATTGTAGCAGCTGGGTACACATGGTGCAATATGTCTGAGGCTGTGAAGTATCACAGATTTCTTGGGGCCTGCTGTGGTGGGGGTGTGCTGTTGAAGGCTAGATCCCTTAATCTGATCAGCCAAGCAAATACTTTGTGGGGAAACTGGATTAATATCTCTCTAAATACCACGGATGTGCTTCACCTTCAGAACCAGGCTCCTTTAAACGTGCCATTAGCTTATCTCCTTTGGGGAATGGAGAAGTTCTCAGGTGTCCTCAGGATGGCGGGGTCTTTGCCTGGTGCCTCCCTTTGCCAGAAATTAATTTGGTTTGCTCATGTCTGCACACATGGTCACACTGCAGTCTAATCTTTTCCCTAATAGCTCCAAGGTCAGGACCTCGCATGTTGCCAGGCAAATTGAGCGCTATCCTTCTTAAAGACTAATGGCAGCAAGTGCCTAGGCCATAATGAGGCCTGTAGTGTTGCTCTAAGTGATTGTAATGAGTGCTGATTATAACGGGACAGATAAATCAAAATGCAGCAGTCGCCAGCGGGCTGGCCAGGCCACCACTGGGAAGGGGAGGTGGCCCTGCCGAGCCCTGCCCTGGCCCTGCCAGAGCTGGGCACACGCAGCACCCAGCACCCTGGGAGCCATCCTCCCCTGGCCTTTCCTGATGGGGCTCCAGCTCCACCAGGTGCAGGGTTTTGTGCGTGGGTTCTGTTAAATGGTTGGTCTTCGTGCTGCAGCATCCCTTGGGAGATGTTGAACATACCTGCTTGAAACATTTGAAAGAGTTCCGTTGGAGACTTGCTCAGATCACTGAAAGCAGGGAGGAACAGGAGCTTATTTTTTTCCACAGATGGTTTATTTTCCATTTCAAAAATTATTTCCTTTGTGTGGAGGAACCCCTGAGAAAACACTGTGGAGCTGGGAGATTGTCTTCCTGTCTTTTTTTCTAAAAGAAAGTTTCAAGGGGGGTGTTCTGAGTGGAGGAAAGGGCAGGAGGAGAGCTGAGGGCAAGGGATGTGTGTGGCTAAACCACATTAAAGTGCAGACATCACCTGGCTGAGAGATTACCCAAACGGGAGCCAAAACACTTTGAAAACATAATGCAGATTTTTTTCTTCCCCAAGTAGATGGTTAGATATCTTGTTTTCATCCTTGGACACACGCACACACACACCCAACCCTCCTAGTTTATTGCAAGAAAAGATCAGGTCTGCGCAAATGTGGCCTCTCACTTGTAAAAACAAGGCAGTGTTGTGTTACAGATTAGTTTATAAATCCCTAGTGGCTTCACAGTTCAGTGCCTACAGCTGCTGCAGATGGGCCTGGGTTTTTGTCTCTTCGCTGTGCTGCAGCCGGCAGTTGAAGGAGAAAATGGAATGATCAGGTTATTAACATGTAGGCCGTGAGGAAGAGGCTGCACAATGAGAACAGCTGGTGTTGCTGTCTTGGCTGATGCAGCGGAGATAATCAAATCTTGCCTTTTTTGGGGGGGTGAAGGCAGAAGACACAGCGGAGAGTAAGACAAACAACGGCTTATGATATTATATACGGGGTTTAGAGCGCACGGTAAAAGTTGTCAATGGCTTACAAGTTGTTACACAAAAAAAGCAGTACCCAAAAAAACCCACGTGGGCTGGTAATGAACCTGACTGATCCAACCTGCTCGAGTTGCTGTCTAGAAAAATACAGTTTTGGCTACTTCTCGAACCAGACATTTTTAACGTCGATGGAGCTATCACTTAGGTATTGTAAGGTGCCTGTCAAAATGGTGTCAAAATGCCGAGCTGCAGCTCGGAAATGATGGGTTACAAAGCTACTAGGTAAAATATTGTGACAGGAGTCAGCAAGGCGCGTTGACAGCATCCTCAGCATTATCTTCTCAGAAGCTGTCATTTGCATCTCCTCGCTGGAGGGGAGTCGCTGTCCCCAGCCCCCGGCGTGGCCGGCTGCCGTCTGGCTGTGTGCCCCACCCTGGGCAGGGGCAGCAGCAGCCACCATCCCTGGGTAAACCTGCTGGGGATGACAGGTCACAGAGCCACCACCACACAGGCTCAACGTCGCAGGGCTGTCCTCACCTGCTCAGCCACTGCCATTGTGCTCTCTGGTTGGCTTTGTGTTTTGGAGTGGATTCTTCTTCTGAAGAGCTGGTGATTTCTGCTCCAGGGGTCTGAGCACTCAGCCTGTGTGGAGAGGTCCTGCAGGATTTCATACAGTGTAACTCTTTGAAGGAATTTCAAACTAACCTTAAACCAATACAGCAGGAATAAAATCTGCTGTTATTATGATCTGTGGTTAGGTTTAGAACTACCTTCACCTAGAATTGTGATCTCTCTAGTAACTTCTGCAGGACTCTGCTTGCTTTTGTGCTAGGCACTAGAGGATACCCCTTCTGTGAGGTTGCATCTTCTAGGTGGCCATTTGATTATTTAAAGCTGTGAAATTTTAGTGAGGATCAGAGCTTGGGGAGTCAATGCAACATAGACACAGCAGATCAGAGGTCTTTATGTGGTGATGTTGGAAAATGAACTTGAAATGTTCTTCTGAACATTTTCAGGAGTGGTTGAATTTCTGGTCCTGCAGCTGCAACCCTTAGTATGAGGGTTGGTGGCAAGTCTCAGGAGTTATGTCTCATTTTCTTTTGCTTGAATGAAGGAATAGAGGGGCTTTGAGTTGGAAGTGGAGATGTACCTTTTTTTAGCTCTGGTTTTCTATAGGAAAAATATTTATATCCAGGCATTTTATACATGATATGATAATGAGAGGGGGCAAGATGTTGTGCTTCCTTATTCCTGTTAAGCATTACTGGTTGTGTCTGTTTCTCCAGCTTGGAGGAAACAGAATGTGTGAAGGATTTGTAGAGACCAAAGTGCAGCTGAGGATAGGGGGTATTGTGTCTGAGATGAAAACAGCAAAACCTGCAGCACAGTGCTTTAAGTCTAGGTGACCTTCCACTCACATCTGGTTCCTTGGTGCTTGTTGAGGTAACTGTGTGGACCCTCCCGTTGCAGGGCTGGCTGTGTGAGCTGCTTCGCTGGAAGGAAAACCCCAGCCCCGAAAACCGCACGCTGTGGGAGAACCTCTGCACCATCCGCCGCTTCCTGAGCCTGCCCCAGCACGAGCGGGACGTCATCTACGAGGAGGAGTCCCGGCACCACCACAGCGAGCGCATGCAGCACGTTGTGCAGCTGCCTCCCGAGCCCGTGCAGGTCAGAGCGCTGCCTCCCTTCTCGGGGGCTGCAGGGGGGGAACGGCTCCCCGAGGGAGAGAGAAGCCACCGGTTGCAGCTTCCTTCTGCTGTACGGTTTGAGATACAGCAGCGCTCACTCATCTGTAGGGCCACGTGCCAGGCACAGCTCTCAGGTTCAGAGCTCACTGTGTGTGCCTTGCAGCACTCGTGAGCGTCTGCAGGTGCATGTCAGCGGTTGAAGAGAAGGGGTGTGACAATCCATGCCACCAACAACAGCAAGGGCAGTGGTACTGACACTGTGATTGTGTAGTTGTGTTGTGGCTGAAACACAATTCAGCTGTCTACAGCTGCCAACATGTAGAAGAGTACAAATGTGTTCCTCAGGCACAGCAAGAAGTGTGTGGTTATTTGGGAAGCAGGAGTGGGGACTTGGTCACTCACTCATCACAGAACCTGAGCACGCCTGATACCCACTCTCAAACGGTGGCCAACAAGTAACTGCAGCCAAACATTTGCTTTTGTTTGATGGAGCCAGATAACACTTCAGGAAAAGCAGGAGAGTGAGAAAGGAAGTTTGTCCATACATGGGTAACGAAGGGCTTTTAAGAGTGTAATTTGCAGTGTTTTTTATTTACTCACTGAAATTTAAAAGTATGCCTAAAATGACAATGATGAGTATTTTGCACGGAAGAGTCTCTTATTTTACAGCCCCCTCAGGACTGTTTTGCTCCTCTCTACAACCTTGTGACTAATAGGAATTTATGGTTTGTGCACCTTTGTTCTATCCTCGTCTCAGGTCCTAATAGAACAAGAAATAGATGCTAATATGAGTAGGGAAAATGACATGAAAGTACTACGAAATTTTTCATCTTTCCAGTTCCATCTTCAGTCAGAAATCAGCCCCATGTGTATTCCTAATAACTAGTGATGCATCTCACAAACCCAGACTTCTGATGATGGTCAGGAGAGACTCAGGAGTTGTTTTTTCAGTCTAAAAAGCCGAGGTAACACCTCCCACAGCAGAGCATCCTTTTGGATTGCCACTGGCACTCGGTGCCATTCACCTGATCCCATTGTGTGACCACTCTCAGAGAGTCATCCACGCCGCGTTTCTCTCTGATGATCTCACAGCTCCTCCTGCTTCCTTTGCTCTCCCTGTTGTTGTTTGATGGTGGCTTGCTCTACTCTGCTACTCTTGCTGTGAACCTTGGCATTCAGCCTCTATTCTTTGTCACTGGTCTTGTTCTGTTGCTGCCAAGTATCTAGTCACCTTTTTCTGAAGATGGGAGGTTTTTCTGTCTTGTAGTCCTGCCCTTTCTGAAACACACTGGTCTCACCAAGATTAATTATTACCTAGTTCACGCTCCTTTGTCTCTTCTGCTACCAGCTTCCTCCTTGCTTTCCATTCAGTCCTTGCTTAGAAGAGAAAAATGCATTTCCTGGTGTTCAGATTCTCAGAGCTATAAAGCAGGGGAAGGACTCTAAGTAATTAACGTTTCAAGCTTTGTCTTCCATGTTCCCCAAAATTTGTGGGATCCTGGAGGCAAGGAGCTGTAAAAGGGTGAAAGGCTAAGCTAATGTTGGAAGATGACTAGACCTGTGTAGATTTGAATATACTAACCCAGTTGTGGTGCCCACAGCAAGTAGGAATATCCTCTAAGGGACAGTTGGAAGAAGTTTCCCTGAGCTCTTGTGGGTGACCTTGATGACTAGCCTACTTTCCAGAGCCTTCTGCTCATCACTTCTCTGCGTCGTGCAGGTTGGCTCTTGTGAGTGACACGTTACGCTGCGTTGGAATGTGATGCATTTGTATTTGTCAGCAAGTTACAAAGCCATGGATTAATTATTTATTACAGTCAAAATATGAAAAATGAAGAAAAATAAATGGAACCAGCTGGCAACTACATACAGCAAAACTCTGGAGACGCTGGTATGCAGTTGATACAGTAGGCTTGTGTTTTGGGGGTGCTGCATTTTAAAGCTATGTTTGCCCATCCAAAAACCCCAGTAGGTTTCTGACTGGCACGCTACGAGTGCAAGACACAGGAGGTTTGCTGTCCACCTGCTCCCTACTGCCAGAAGATACCCTGCACCAAGCAATTCTTGTGTAGTTTTTGGTCTCTGGGACTTGAATTGTTTCAAGCAGCAAGGTTTGTTTTTTGGCTTTGCTGCAAGGGTCACTATTAGGTAATTAGCCATGAAGAATCAATGACAGCAGCTAGAGACATAAAGCTGAGGTCCTCACACTTGCAGTCATTGGAGATTCTGTGACACTTTACATAAGGGTAGGGGTCCTGGGCCCCGCTCCTGGCCGAACTCCAGGCCGAGTAATTACATTCTGCCTATCTGAAATTCCCTCTGTAGTGTCAAGTGGGAAAGCAACTCTCATTTCCTTCTCAGAGTGGTGGCGGGTGCAGAATGTCTGCCACGGCGCCTGGCTGCTTTTTAGCAGGGGGTGGAAACGTCCAAGAGCTTCAGTCTCTGACCTACTTTGCTTTGCAGGCTGTGGTAGTGAGAAGAGCACTGTAAGTCGAGCCCTTACCTGCAGCCTTGCTGTTAAGATGACAGTCCTTTGGAGAAGGTACAAGTAGCAGTGCTGTGAAGGGCAGCAGGTGCAGTGCTGGAACACCAAGGCAGGCAGGAGGCTCTTGCCTCTGCTCACTCCCTCCGCCCACCCCGTCTTTCTCTCTGCTCTGATGGGTTTGACGTCGTGTACAGTAACTTGTGTCTGAGGCTGGAGCCTCCTGCCCCTCCAGCTGTGAGACTGGGAGAGCCTGAAAACAGGCTGCCCCGTGCTGCTGCCAGAGCTCCTTGCCACCACAGTCAAGCCCTCTCTGGGCTGCAAATGCCCCTCGGTCAGAATGAAGGACTTGGAAGAACATCCTTGCTATCCTCACAAGAGGCATGACCAGGCAAAAGAGCATGGATAGATAATTTTTCAGCCTTTTCCCTGGTATGGCTCCTTGGGAATGGCAGAGATTTAACCATGATGGGTTTGGTGTAGTTCACTTGCTGATTGCAGGGTTGGGCACACCTTCAGTGAGGGAATCACAGCAAGGCCAGGTCTGAGCTCTGTCTTCTGTCGGCAGGGTGTGCACAATGGGGCAGTTGTTGTCATGCTGTAGAAGATCAACTGGACACAACTTTGCTTTTGATGTTTAAGGGATCGTTGTTTCTTGCGTGGCAGGTTCTTTTCCTCTGCTCAGTATTACTAGCCTGTACCTCACTGTTCAGCTTTAGGCTCTCTCTTCCATTACATTTTTCCCGTCAGCCATATATTAATCCATTTAATCAAATATTTTCCCGTTTCTGAAATGAAAAATGTCTATGGTGGAAGCTCAGTGCACAAGAAATTCTTCTCTGCACACTTGATTTATTTGTTATTGTGCTGGGGAGTCATAAAATGCGAGCCCAGTGGAGCTCTGTGACATGGCTGTGTTCTCTGGCAGCACTGGGTGTGACCATATGGACGTGCCAGAGTGTGGATTTCCCTCCCCGTGCTGGCTGCAGAGCATCCATGCTACACCTACATGTTGCCATACAGGCGGGCGGAGCTCCCACAGCTGCTCGCCTGTTTCCAGGGAAATTCAGGCAGGCAGTGAGTGGCTCCTTCTCCCCCTCCTTCTGTGCAGTGGGGTGTAATCACAAATCTACTGCAGGACTAAGGAAAGACCTGTGAGGTTGTTACTAGCTGGGTACCACAAATGCCACCTCTCATTTACAGAGTGTCTGAGCCACAGGTCCCTGGAGGGTGAGAGGGTATGCCAGAAAGCATTCTTATATTTTTGCCCTATTCTGCCTGGCTGGACCTTTGATCTAGCCTGGCCTGGCCCTTACGTAGGTCTGTTGGGCAGGGTGCATGCAAAGTCAGTATGCAGCAAGCAGTCCTCATGCTTCTGTGTTGAGCTTCCTGCTCTGCAGAGGTGAGGGTACCCCGTTTTACTTCATCCCTCACTAAATCCCACCATTCCTGGGCTGTTCCCTGGCATTGAACCTTTCGGGAGTGTTAATGCTGTGAAGTGACTCCAGCCACTTCCCATTGCCAACCAGGGATTCCGTGTTTGTTACAGACACAGTAAATCTAATTTCTCTCCCTTCTCCCACTGTTTGTCTGCTGTGTCTAAGGTGACCACTCCAGAGAACAACCATCTTGCCTGGCACTTTAATATAGTGCTAATTCATTGTTAATTGCTGGCACAGAGAAACCTGACTCAGTTGGGAAAATGATGAACCAAGCTGTTGTCTCTGGAGGGTAGGGGTGAATGAGCCAGTTCTCTGGAGTGATGAGCTTCCACTGGAGCAACTGGAGTACTTTTCTGGGAGCAGGGAAACCTTGCCTTTCATTTTCTGCAGAAGCTAACAGATAGATCTGCTGAAGCTGGTAGGTACATATTGATTTAAGAGCAGTCAAAGGACTTTAAAGGAACAAGAATGGTTTTCCCATGCTTTCTGATGCACTGGTACTTCTGTCACTTTTTAAAATCTATATCCCTCTTCTCTTTTTTTTTCTCAGAAGCTTTGATTTAGACAAATCTGGCAATTTATAATAATTCAGATCATAAATCATGGAGAAACATTAGTAAATAAAAGGCATAGCAGAAAGCTGTAGGAAAGCTCTTTTGTATTGTGTTTTCACTACAAACATTGTGGTCTCTCTTTAAATATGCGGAAAATAACATACCACAGAAGTAAATGAAATACTAATTTTGTCATTTTGTGAGGGATGGAAGGGAACAAATATTTTAGAAATCACAATGAAATATAAACCAGCAGAACATGGAGCCCTCGTAAAATGGGTCAAGGCAAGTGGCGATGGCAATCCAATGAAACTAATTTCATATTCTCTTTCTAGAAGTAATAAAAAGGGGAATGAGCACCACTGTAGTGCTTCCTAATGAAATATCTGATTCTAAACAACATCTTAGAGTTCATGGGTCACAAAATGCATAGCATGCAGATGGAGAAAACAGAGAGACTTAAAATTTCTTTTCTTAAAAAATAATATTAATTAATAATACTTAGGCAATCATAGATGATGAGTGAAGCAAAACCGTGTTATTCCATGGGGGGACATGGTGTGCTTAATGATCTACAGGATGATGTGCACAGAGAGGTTGTGCTGTGTTTGTGTGGGTTACAGCAGGGGATATTGTGTGCTGGAAATCAAGATTGAGTTATCTGGGATACTCAGGCAAAACCTACTTTCCCAAACCATGCTGCCTCTCTGACTTCAGTGCTTACTGGTTTAACTAGACAAATACTTTTGTGGGGATAGTGTGCCCTGTGATTCATTCTTAGTGGCTGATAGTTTTGCTTTTTGGCCATTCCTTTGTACCCAAAAGACAGATGGATACCCACTGCTTTTTGATTCTCCCCAGCTCCTTATTCCATGGCTGAATGTGATGTCTGCTCAGACAGGAGTGGTCGAGACTGATGAGACAACTTGTACTCAACAAACCCAGATGGACTTCTAGAGATATTTGTACCGCAGGTTTATTCATTCCACTCAGAAAGCTCAGAGCTTTGGTTTGGGTGGGATGCTGCTGGAGTGTCTATTTTGTCTTTGACTTAGAATTCCAGGGGAAAATGCTTGTCAGAATTCTGTGAATTTTATGAGTGGAGAATCTGTATTCCTCAGTTGTTACGTTATCTGGAGTTCGATTCCCGTTCTCTTATCAAAATTAGACAATAGAAGAATCAATTTCAGTGTCTCCTTTCAATCTAAACCAGTCAAATACCACTGAAAAAAATCTCAAGCTATGTAACTGCTATTGCTGTGCAGTATTAAACCTGAAGACAATATCTATTGTAAATGCCACTTTGCATTTCTCTCTCTCGTGTGTCTGTCTACTTTTGGGTGAGGGTAAGGGACCCTCTTTCTTTAGAGAAAGCACTACATGCAAAACTCTCAGAAGACTTCCACTTCTGAGCTGCTTTCTTGTGCTGCTCCAGTCCCTGTGCCCAGCAGCCAGACTCGCTGCGTTTTGGAACAAAAGCTGTGGCTGTACACTCTGGGTTTCCATCTTTCTGGTGCACACTGTTTTCCTGATGGGCCACAGTAGCTCAGGAGCCTCCCGTGAGGTTTGACAAAGGCAACAGGAACACTCACCAGTCAGCAGACACCTTGCATTGGACTCTGAGGTGTCCTATAGAGCTTCTTGTGATTGATAGTTATCCCAACTGCAGTGGAAGGTCCCTGAGCTTCGACTGCTGTAGCCAAACCTGCCTCCTGCTCCTTCTCAGCTGTTTCTGTTTAGCATTCATATCTAATGTGGCTAAAAAGTGCTGCTGCTTTTTATTAACTTCAAGCCTGCGAATGCCCTTGAAATGGTGGTGGGGAGTGTACTTGCAATTAAAGCAAACCTGCTTCTGTTCTGAAATTAGTTTAGGTTTAGTACTATTCCATTTAACCCTAGAAATGGGAGATCAAGTAAAGTGGATAGTTTTGGGTTTTTCTGAGGTAGGCAAGTTTAGTCTTGTCAAATCACCTGGGTCGTGGGTTGCATTGACGTTGCTCTGACAGGTTGTTGTTTTAACAAATGATATCACTGCAGCTCTGGCCCCTGTGGTCTCACCCTTCTGTCTTTCACACACAATTTGACCAGATTTGGCCCTCATTTCTGCCAGTCCTGGCCCTCTCATAAACGCTAAGCTGCCAGCGTTGTGCAGAGGCATTCCATGGGGAGGGAAGCAAGATTCTATTGTGCTACCAGGGCACATTGCACTGCTTGTCCCCCAAAGACCTCTGAGAGCAAGCGAGCTGCTCATCTTCCCGTGTTGCATGGCAACCCCCAAGGAAACCGTGCAGCTTCTGGGGAGTGTTGGGAGTCAGGCTGTGATGGAGCAGGACGTAGATACTTGGTCTCCTTGCCCTGGGCCAGTCTTTTTGGAAATTCATTGGTGAAGGCTTTTTGTCCTAAGTGGTTGGAAATAGCCAGAGACTGTAATATGTGCAGGAATATGTTTTTGGGAGAGTTAATATGCTAGTGTATGTTATTTTACGTTTGCATGGACTTTTACAGGAATTGCAGTTTGAAAAGGGAAATGTTTTTGTGTGCATGCACTATTCTCACACATGAAGTATCCAGAAGTACAGTAGCACATATTTTTTCTCACAGTCATCTATGCTTACAGTGTTTCAAAGAATATTCCAAAATATCTTGGCACAGACAAAGCGAAGCTGTTTGCAAGATCCCTAGCTGTGGAACAACAAAGGCTACATTCGCCACACACATCACACATGACTTTTATTAAAGTCTTAAACAAAAATCAGATAATGTATTTAGAAAATTGAACTTCACCATGGATGATGCTGCTCATGTGGGGAAGGAAGTAGGTATTCCCCTGTGCCTCCTTTCCAATGTCTTCTCCCTGAGTTCTACTCACTTCTTTGTGTTTCAAATTAGAAGGTAAAAGTCTCATACTTAAATATAAATAAATACTTTTCAAACCCAGTATTTTGGGACTGATGTAGTTGTGCCTAACTTAAAAGGGACTTGGTGTTCAGAAATCAAGGAATATGAGCATGTATAAGGTGCCTCTGGTGGAGCATTCAGAAGTTTGAAAGATCTAAAATTGTTACTAACCTCTTACCATTCCATATGGCAGAAAGGATGTGGTAAATCACAGAATGTATCCTGGATATTACAGACCCAGCCATCTCATTAACTGTGTGTCAAAAAACATTCCTTGGTTTCCAGCGTGGACTAAATTTAGTTTGATGCTATTCATACCATCGTAGTACAAAATAATGTTGACACCCTTGAGTTCTCTATTTGCATTTTCTCAAATTTATGGTTTGGATTTCTACATCATGTTGTTACTAGGCCATGCCCATTCCACGTGCTGTGCTTGAATCCAAGGCACATAGGCAGGGAGGATTGTGAAGAGCCTCTTCCTTCCTGCCACAAGTCCTCTCTCATGGGTGTTGAGGAAGGCAAGCACGTTCTGCAGAAAGGCTTAATGCAGACCCATGGACTTTCATGAGTGGCTAAGTCTCTTGGTTAGGTCTGGAAAACCTTGGTCTTCTCAAAACTTGCTCACGGAAATCTTGGTAATCTGGAGTTCTTTTTACTTCTCTGGAGTTGTATCCTGCCCACGAGGAGGAAGAATGGGCTCCTCTTTCCATGCCATGTTGAAGGAAGCTGTGGTAGCAACTGCGAATCCATCCAGTTGTAGCAAAAAGAAGGAGACACTCTAGAATTCCAGGACTCAGCAAGCCCTGTAAAAAGATCTGTCTGGACAGCACTTCACTGGTTAAGTGCTAAGTTGTTATTATTATTATTTATTATTTATTTCCTCTTCTATTTTTCCTCTTACTGAACAAGCAGGAAATATCTTTGTTCTTTCATTTTAGAAGTGAAATAAATGTATTCCCTGCAGCATTTGAAATTTTAATAATCCATAATAAATAAAATCATATCTAATAACATAACTGCTTTCAATTGGCAACACGATCTCCTAGATGCATTGCAATGGCAGAAACATAAATAGTTGCAGCCTCTGAAAGCCTACTTCCTATTTGCTAAATATACTTGGCTTGCTTTAAATTCCTTTGTGTGCAGTCATTAATACAATCCTCTTTGACAGCATTTAATTAAAGTGCTTTTCTCTATTAAATTCATTAAAACTTTTTTTTTTTATATACAACTGTTTCCCAGACACTGAATGTTAAGGACCTGTAGGCCTGTCTTTAAATAACTTCTTTCTCCTTGTTGTAAATTGTTAATTAAATTTAACTTAGACTGTTTAAAGATGGCTTGGGAAAGAAAGCCAGATTTCAGGATATGGTCTCAATCATGTCTGATTTTTTTTAACACAGTTTTTTCCATGTAGTTATAGACTGCGTGTTATATTGTTCATGAATGTTGCTGTGACTTCAGCTGGAACCAAGCACAGGAATACTCTAAAAGGCTCGTTTCCATCTCACTTCAAAAATTTCCATCTTTTTAGCGCAGTTTCTTAACCTAAGACTCTTTGCATGGGGGAGTAGGGAGGGAGAGGCTGGTTAGTATTAATAGATTATTGACAGTTTAATGTCTTGGCACCTAGACAGCCCGTAAGGTCTAATAAACAGGAAGCTGTCTGATGTGAGCGCAGTCAATAGCGTATTCAATCAGAACCTTTCAGTTAATTACTGCTTGACCTCAGAGCTCTCCTGTAAGTGGAACTGTCCTCCGCTCGGATCTCATCCGGGTTTCAGGATTTCATCTGGGGATGCCCTGTCCGTGTGGTGCCTGTGTTCCCAGGCAGGTCCGAGGGCTGCATGGGCAGCAGGGGCACGCCGTGGAGCTGGGCAGCCGGCGGGCAGCACCCCCACGCGTGGGCAGGGCACGGCAGGGGGTCGTCAAAGCAGCTGAGCTGTTCCCCAGCACCCTCGGCTAGAGCTAGGCAGCCTGGCACAGGCGAGACCCGAGGCGGGCTCTGCAGCTGAGATGTGCCACAGCCCGGTGTGGCCGCCCCAGCTGAGGGGTCAGCACCACTGAGTTCTTCCCACCCAGAGAAAGATCCCTCTGCTCCTCTGCACAACTGCAAACCAAGGCTCGTTTCCATTTAGATTCCCTAATTTCTGTATTTAGCCATTCTAATTTTTTCGGACTGCGTATCTTGATGAGATCTAGATAAGCTACAAAGGCAAGCAGGCAGGAAACCACATGGGCAGTCCCTGACCCTGCCTAACTGGAAACCATCTGCTTATTTGGGGAGGGAACCTCCATGGAAATCTCTTCTAGCAAGTCTGCCACATTAGGGTTTTTCTTCCTTTCTCTGCAAGTGTTGACTTTGAGCGCGTGTGTTTTCCTTCAGTGAGATCAGGGAAGGTCAGCTGTGGCAGCCCTGCTTTGCAGCCAGCAGGTCTGGATTTCCTGATGGCAGCAAGTACTGCCCTGTGGAGGAAATGCTTCTGTACCAGAGCAAGCTTAATTTACATTTCATTCAGTCAGAAGACATTTTTTTCCCTCTAGATCTTGCAATGATTGTGACTTTTAGCCACTTATCATGCATTCAGCCTGTGGTTTGCTGAAAGGAGTATTATTACTTCTAATCTCTAATTTTTCCCTGGTTTTGATTAATTTCTGTGGTTGTCTTTGTCCTTCTGTGTCAGACAAACGGCTTGTGCCTTTTTAATGGCCTGATTAGTGCCAGGGAGGCATTGCTGGCTTGGAGGAGTGTTATTCCTGGTGTTCCCTTGTTTATATCAGGGCAGAAGTAAGAATGCTGTGTGGCTCTGTTTGGGATCCATTAAAGTCCAGTCCAGAGCCCTGACTGAAGCAGGCTATGCATTTTTTTGGGTTCATGCATGTTGGAAAGGTGAGGGGGAGTAGTTCTGAGGTGACGCCTCCTTTTTGGGAAGGTTCAAGTGTAAGAGAGGCTTGGAGTCTTTCCTCCTGGAGAGGATGTAAGAAAACCACGGTCAGGTAGGAGAGAACCAAGGAAGAAATCCCCAGATACGTGTGTGCCCTTCAGGCCATCAGCTGCAACATGCACACTTTGCTCCCAGCTGTCTCTGGCCAGAATATATTTGAAAGTACTTTCTGGGTTTCTCAGACTTACTGACCAAGCTGCTCATCAGTATTACATAGACCAAAGGACTCCCACATGCAATAAAAATAATAATCTTTATTGGATTTTGAGATAGGAAAGATTCACGTCCAGCTGCTTTTATAAGCTGCATTACACTTCATTCTTTCAGAGCTCCTGTCAGTACAACCCTTCGTAAATACGACGGTGAAGGAGGTAGCTGGGTAGAGAGATGACTGTGAGCTTCTGTTCCTTGGGTGGTACAGCCTAGAGCTATAGGAGTGCTTGAGCTGAGTTTAAGGGGTTGTTGACATTTCTGAAATACTGAAAAGAAAAAAATGTGTTGGTGCTTTTTAAATTATTATTTTCAGCTAAAATGAAGAAATAAAAACGTTTGTGGCAGTTTAGAACAACATACTGCTTTAGAGGAAAATAGGAGGAATTTGAAGAGCAAAAATTGTTCTGAATAAAAGTAACCAGAATATGGTGTTTCATGAGAAATGCCTAAACAACTGCTTGGACTTACCCACCCCACTCCCCCACCACTGCAGGCAGACAGCTTGGCAACGTAGACTTTATTTAGGCAATACTTTGATGTCACTCAATTGACATTTTTGACCAAAAGAAAGAATTCTGACTGAAAAATGCCACACATTTGTAATCTTAGTGAAGCAAAGAATGGTGTTTTGCATTTCTAGCAAAAGCCCAGGGCTCCTTGCACACAGGTCTGCACTAGCTGCAGGCTTGTGTTCAGTGTGAGCTGAGCCCTGCAGTGACATCTGTGTCACCAGCCATGGCCTGAGCAGCCCACAGCAGGCAGCCACAAAGCCATGGGTGGGTCCCAGGGCCATAACAGTCTCATCCTCTCCTTTGTCCTAATGCTGCCTCTCTGGCCATATATTAAACTGTTTTCTTAAAAATGAGCAAAATAGCTTTTATTTTCCCCAACTGCATGTTTTCTGGTATTGTGAATATAAACTGCAGGTGCTGTTTATTTTCCATAAAGCCTTTTTCTTCCAGCATCCAGAATTTGTAAAATAGATGTGGGTCAGAGTGGTGAGACTCAGAGAGCAGTAACAGCAGCATAACTTCTTCAGTCTTCTGGACGTGCCCACCTTTTCCACAGTGCAGTCATGAAGACAAAGGATTTCAGATCTAATTCTCTGAGGCCTCCTGTCCTCAGTGCCCTAATCTGTGCAGGAGACTGTACTTTGGTCATTTGATTTTTATTTACCCAGTTTGAAGCTAAGGGTATAATAAAGCACGTAATGCCAGTTGTGTGTGTGGTAGTGCTGGATATTTTGCTTTTACCATGGTAGTTGATTATAATGCACTTTTTAAGACTTGCTTTCTAAAAAAAGGAATATTTATACTTTTATGTGTTTGATTCACACAGTATAGTTTGCTCAAGTCCTGTTATTAAGTGCATTGGTGGTTACATCTAGAAAGCAAAAAACATGCTGAGTAGTGTTTTATCAGCACAAATCTGCTATTTTCACTAACCATAACAGTCAGGTTCTCCTGACTTCTAACTGCCCCCATTGTAAAAATTAGCAGTACAGTCAGGTATTCCGGGAACCCCAAATAGCCATCTGTAAGGACCCAAAACAGTTAGATGGGACAAATAATTACCCCCCCACCAGAATCCAGTGTCTAATCCAAACATATGCTTCCCGAAATAATGCAGTGCCTACTCCTGATCTGAGTAACTGGAAAACAACATGATTATAGTGGTGCTATTTGTGCCACCTTAGTCAGGGGTTTAGAACTTGACCTTAAGCGTGGCTCTAGGTTGGGGCTTGTCAGGGAATGTCTTACTCACACTGCCCACAGATAATTCCTCTGGTTTTCAAAACGATAGGAGAACATGCGTAGTGTTAATTAAGAAAAATGCAGAGGATACCAGAAGTATTTTGTCTGTAGAAAAGCAACCAAAAGTCTTTTGTTGCTTCCTTTGTTCCTGTGGCATTTTGCCAGCTCATCACTAGGATCAGCATGTTTGGGACAGGGAAACTCAGAATCCACCTGAAGTCTTTGACAGACCCTCCCTCCAGCCACAACCACGCTCAGGCCCTATTTGGTAACTTCAGAGCAGGGCTCTGCATTCCACAGAACCCTGGAGACCCTTCCTTAGGGCTGTAAGAAGAAGCATGGAAGAAGCAAGTCAGAGGTCCACAAAGCTCATGGTCTTGTTCTGAAGGTCAGTGCTAACTGGAAGGTTTTGTGGCCCTCGATGTGCACCCAGATGTTGAAAGTCCCACGTGAGCAGGGTTCCAGCCGGTATCACCGTGCAGAAGGGCAGCGTGAACCTTTACAGGGCGTTGCTTTTTCCCTGGTGATAAGAGGCTGCCCTTCTGCCACAGGTTGTGGGTAAGAGAGGCCTGCATGGCTTCTCCAAGGCCAGCAGAGTGCTGCCTGCCTGCTGGGGGGTGCAGCAAGCCAGCCCCCGTGCCAGCTGCGCTGGCCATCCCCCATCCCCAGACAATGGAGCCATCCATCACCGATGCCTTCAGGAGGGAGTCTGCAGCGGCGTTGTGCAACGCTTCCTGGCCACAGCGGCCTCTCTGTCACTTGTGCCCTGGTTTGTGCCAGCAGAAGCTGGAATGAATCTGGCCTGTTGTGTATCTACACAGTAGGTACATGCCGGCCCCACCTGGGGCTGTGCAGGAGTGCCTGACAGTCCTCCCAGGCTGCCAAGTGCTTGGGGAAGGGATAGCCACTGCTGGCCACCACTACTGCCCAGTAAACCTGAGAATCTGCATTAAACCAGCCAGAGATGGGAAGTTCAGAGCTAGTCCACTGACATTGAGCAGCATGAGCTCATTTGTGCTACCCCATAAAATCAGCCAGTGCTCAGGCAGTTGCACAGCAATGAAAGTTGTGCCTGTGCTTTTGTGGGAAGAGTTGAGCTGGTGTTTGAGGGAGAGCAGTTACCCTGGGAAACACCGGGACACTGGTCTGCATTGTCAGAGTTTTCTGATTTATTTTTTTAACATTATACAGACAAAATAGTGACTATTGTGTAGGCACGTGCTGTCTATTAGCAGAGATCAGGAAAGGGAAATAAACCACGCATTACTGAAGAATAAGATCATGATTGTGGTCAAGTGATGGCAGGATTTTTTTTTCTCTTTGTCAAGCTGATTTGTAAACATTCTTCAAACAACTGTGCAGACAGCAGTGCCATGGCTTCTTGAAAGGAAAGCAAAGACAAGGAGAGATTCCTCTGCCCAGATGTCTTACAGTAATATTAGACCTGTCCAGAAGTTATCTGGTCATCTCCAGTTGTCACTATGAGCTATACTGCACATGTAGCCTCTCAGCAGCACAGTGTAATCAGGCTGTAATTTATATTTTATCTCCAGTGATGATAGCTCTTAAAAATGTTTTGTGGTGTATTTGTTCTTTGATGCATGCTAAGCTCCTGTTAGCATTAATGGGAGCAGTGTGTGCTGGGGAGGGGGGGCAGACACCTTCCCCCCGCCTTCAAATCAAGATTAATTGTGTTTTGCCTACGCTTACGCTGCTGACTTTCTGTGGAATGGCAAAAGCAACACACAACTCAAAGTTTTGTTGGTTTCAGGTTGTTTTTTTTCTGTTTCCTTTTGTCTCCTTGTCACCTTTTGGACCTTCTTTGACAGTTTGGTCGTGGGGAAGCATTGCAGGATGGGGCTGCTGCTCCAGAGCCTGGGTGTTTGTTCATCGTCTTGCCATTTTTTCAGATCACTGCCTGTTTCCTGCCCTTAAGCAAGGCAAGCGCTGTAAAGCAAAGGGAAGCATGTGGCGAGTGTGCTCCAAAGATGTTGAAATGAATCACTTCAACCAGCTCACATTCCAGCCTGGAAAACAAACTTGACTTTGGCTTTGGGTTCTCTGTGGAACTCATTTCTATCCTCGCCGTTCCATCTGACTCCCTTTTGCGTGGCTCTGAGAGGGACTTGTGCCTCAGAGCTGAGAGATGTAGAACACAGGACTTGTCTGATCCAATCCTCTGACACCAGGGGTGGTCAGTAGCAGAGGAAAGGTGACAGGAAAGGCCTAAATATTTGGGGTATTTTTTTACTGGATGATTGCTTTGTCTTTGCAGCTGCATAGGGCTGCCAGGTTCCAAGTTGTAGCCACCAGCTCTGACTTGGTCTGGCTTACATGAGACAGGGCACGTCATATCACAAATATTTATTACAATTATCTAATAATGGTGCTTACTCTCGTGAAGCAATTACTAAGCTGCATTGGAAAATGCAACAGGATGTGCGGCTAGCGTTTGACCTACAAAATTAAAAGAATCTCAGTCTGAAGTTAGATGAAAGTGAACATATTTATCCATGTCAGACTTCCTACCATTTTGCACGCTCATATTGATTTCTTTTGACACGGTCTTCTTTTATTGAGTACCACATATTTTTTTAAATCCCTTACTGATAACAGTACCTGCTAAGGGCAATTGTAAAGGGAAACTAAAATTAAAGCTGCCTGGAGTCAAAATGTAATCTAACACCTGTAGTCTGCAATTTGTCATCACTTCATAGATACTTTTTCTTTTTTAATAACAGTTTTGGATTTTCCTGAGTTTTGACCTTAGGATACTGTATAATCCAAGAAAAGCAAGGAAACTAAACCACAGTCTTTAACACAGCTTTATGGTGTCAAGGTGTGGAATGACCACTATGAGAATACACCCAAAGAAAATACTTCATTTTCCTTGGGCGACTAATGCTGCAGTGTTTACCCAAATGAATGTATTTTTGCAAGGAAAAAAAAAAAAAAGAGTAGTCTAACAACCACCTTTTTAAGAGGAAAGAAATGAACACAGGTGCAAATTGTAACTTCTGCCACAGTTTCTTCTACAGACATTCCTAGGAAACCTGTAAAGTGTCTTGGCACAGTGATTGTGTCTAATTAATGCTTGTACCCCTGTGAGCCCGGGACTGGGAGGCTGTCAGGGTGCAAGCCTGGCTATGCAGCAGCTTGCTCGGTTCTCTTCTTGCCCTTCTGTGTATGAGGAAAGAGAGACGGGGGGTAGGGTGTGTAAAGCTGTTTGTTTGAAGAGATAATCTCCCCACAGATCGTTCCTGTGAGATCTGCTAAGAGGGACAGGGTCTCCTACGTGTAAGGTTTCTTTGCAAGGTGGTGAAGGTTGTCTCTTAAGTAAACTCAGCACGCTAGCTAGGCACTGCCTGGGAGCTCCCTGCCTGCAGAGCTGAAGGGTTGCAAATTCCAGCGACAGGTCTCAGCAGAATGCAGCTCGACACCCTTTCTGGGCTTGTCCTCCACCCTCCCTTTGACTTCAACTAGTCATTGGGAAGGAGGTTTTGCAGTGGGCTTGCCTACATGAAGTGCATAATGAATCACTTTGCTGGTGACAGACTGAGTCAGACTGGTGAGCTGAGTCAAATTGGTGGTAAATCTTGCTGATTTTCAAATGGTTGTGAGGGATGCAATAGATGACCAATGTTAGATTTACCAAACACAGGTACTGAACCTTCATTTAGTAACATGTGTACATTCTCTCTGGCTTTTATTTTGGGCTCCTTTAGCAGGCTAAAAACTTGTTCTCTTTGGCATAAAAGTCCTTGGTGTGTGTCTCACAGTGTTATGGCTGGCTGTGAAAGCAGTGTAAATGTGAAGGAAAGTTAAAAGGTGAGACTCCTTCCCACCATGGAGAATAGAATCATAGAATCATTTAGGCTGGAAAAGACCTTTGAGATCATCAAGTTCAACCATAAATCTAACACTGCCAAGTCCACTACTAAACCATGTCCCTAAGCACCAGATCTACAGGTCTTTTAATTACCTCCAGGGATGATTACTCAACCACTTCCCTGGGCAGACTGCTCCAGGGCTTTAAAACACTTTCAGGGAAGAAATTTTTTCCTAATATCCACTTCAAACCTTCCCTGGCGAACAGGACAACAATCCATTCAATTTTGCTTCTTGTGTTTTTGGGCTAGGAGAATTGATAGTGGCCAGCACAGGCCACCTGAGGTACCTGTTGGTGCTTGCTCTGGCTGTGGACAGGGGAGGTGGTGTCTGTTCAGCAAGGGCAGTCTCTCTTACAAGTGCACACTCTTGTCTTCCAAGCATGTAACATTTTGGGTGTTTCTCATAGTAAGGGGCATCTCATCATCTCAGCAAAACCCCTTGGAAGGGAGCTCACCTGACTAATCCTGTCTGCAAAGGGAAGAGGAGAGCTGTGCTACAAACCAAAAGAGCTGAGGGTTTTCACATGGGGAAGCAGTTCCTGTTCCTGATCTGCTGCGACGGCTGTTCAGGCACTGAAAGGTGGCATTTCATGGAGCCAGTGTTGTCAGACGGTGCCTTGCTGCAGTTGGTCCCCCAGTGTGTGTGTGTACCCTGCTCGAGCATCCTGCTTGGCTCTCCTTAGCAACTCACCATTTTCACGTGTCTAGTTCTAGCTAGAAAGTGGGTGGAAATGGAAACAAACATCAGTGGGATAGTGAATCCAGCCAAAATTAAATGCAGTGCAGAAACAGACTGTAATTACGTGATGTTCATCGTTCAGTCTGAGTTTGCTCACTTACCTTCTCTGTGGGAATGTGGCTGTCCCAGTCTGCCCAAGTCAGGTTTCTCCTGCAGGAGCATCCCAAGAGATGGGGAGCAGATACATGTGAAGCAGTGCGGTGATCCCCTCCCCCCAATAATTCTTGGCTTTGGATTTTAGAAAGACCACAAACCCTTAGCTTATTACAAGTAATCCTGATCACTCCTGTAATGATACACTACATTATATGCTCTCCTAAACTTAATCATTCAATATCTCACTTCCTTCCCTGTAGGCATGTACTATTATATTTTACACATGGCTTCCAGCTGGTTTTCATTGTAGCCTTCAAATCATATTTCAGTACAGTGCGATTTAAGACCAGTCACTTCATCGTTTGAAGTCAACTTCCATCATATTTGTTTTCTTGCAAGTTTTCTACCAGGGCTGGTTAATTAGTTTGAAAAAATGAGTTTGTCTGTGAGGTTAAAGTCTACCTGAATGAGCCTTCGTAAGGCAGCGTCTTCAAAAGGTGCTCTGTTCTGAAACACTGAGAGGGCAGCCATGCCTGTAGAGTCTAAAAATGAGATCTCTTGAAGGAATGGAAAAAATAAGTCCTGTGGGCATGGAAGGAAATCTATATCTTCACATTTGATTTGAAAGTAGATGGGGAGTCAGTGAGGAGGGAGGCGAAGGGAAGTCAGCTCCAGATGGTGGTGGCTGTGGAGGAGGAGGAGGCTGCCCCACCTGTGGCCTGGGTGAGGTGGGGAAGGGCATGGAGGAAAGAGAAGGGGGTGGGAAAGGGGCTCATGCTGCACCTCCACCAGGCAGTGAACCCTTCTGATCCCAGCTTTCTGGGGAAGAGGAAAGCTGAGTGGCTCTGGGTTTTATCCCTTCGCTCTGAAGGCCACCGTAGGTGTGGAGTTTCGTGGCAGGCCAGAGCAGCGTTTGGGAGGTTTGTTTGCAGTGGAGCATGTGCTGCAGCCTGTACTTCAGTCACGGAAGATCAGCAGGGTTTCCTTCTGCACACTACAGAAGCTAAGCAGCACTGACCCAAAGTCCAGAGTGTTACAGCAGGGTGTGCGCACCAGTGCGTGAAGCCAGTGGAGATTTTACCTGCAGATTAAGGAGCATAATTAACCACCCAAAATCTGAAAGTCTGGAACTGCCAAAAATGGTTAGTTTCCCCTCAGAGACTGTGGCATGCAAAGCCAGACACAAAGTAAGCAAATTGCCCAAATCGACCAGAGTGTTTTACAAATGTAGTTCAAAGCAAATATTTAACAAAAAGGTAATTTAGATTTCATATTCTGTCGTGTGCCTCAGGAGTTGATCTGTTTCCTGCAGAAAGCATGTTCTTTTGTATTAAATAGCCCATATTAGCAGAAGGAAATACAAAATCGATCACAGCCTAAACCTGAAGACATTTCTGTGTATTTATCCTTCTCACTGTATATCTGTAATGTTGTGTTGCTGAAAAATGTGTCACTGAAATCCTGTCTTAATACCACTAGAAATCCAGGTAAGCCCCATGAATTTAGTGAAATCATGAGATTTATTTGTTATAAAGGGTAGTGTTAGGGGGTTTTATTACTTAGGAAAACAGTAAGTGAAATAAAATACAACCTTTTTCTAATGTTTTACACTGATAACCCCTGGGTTATGTGTTCTCTCTTCCGGAGAGGATGGAGAGGTCACTCCAGAAGAGGAAGGGTTAAGTACAATTATTCTTTCCCTCCCGCTCTCAGCCCTCTCTTTGGTTGATTGCTTTATAGATGCTGTAGGCATCTCTTCATCTCCTTCAAATTAAACATTTTACTGCTGCTGATCCTGTATTGCGGATTTTTTTCATCATTATATTTGATTGGAAGTCTTGTAACATTTTTGAGACTGGATCATTTCTCATGCTATTTGTCAACTGAAAAGGGGAAAAGAGCCGACTTCCAACTCCAACAGGAATGAAGAGTGATTTGCACTGTTCTGGATGTGTTTCTGTGGCTCTTAGCTGCTACTGGAATTCAGCTTCTGGTTAGCAATGCTACTTGAGGCTTTTCATAGGACACTGCAAGTTCCCTGGCAGTTTATTTGTGGTGCTAAATCTCTGTTTTTGGGGTTTTTTGGCTGCTCTGGGCCTTACGGTGGTGGGGGACAGGACTAGAGGGCACAGAGAGGAGATAATGTAGGTAGGGGCTGTGTGACAAATTTACGGGGCCGGGTCCTGGGCTAGCATCAGTGACCCTGGCCCTGCTGCTTTCGGTGCTCCCTGACGGTGCAGGCATGGAACCAAACCTCGTCTGTAAGCCCCCTGTTTGAAAATGTCAGGCCTTCCCTTTGGAAACAGGCCATGGGCAAGAAGGAAATCCTCAAAAAGCACCGGAGGAACATTACGCTCTTTTATTACGAGAGACGTAATAAAACATGAACCAGGATATCCACCATTTCTGTTTGAGTTTCTTCTGTCCCTCAGCTCCTTGGGTAGCTCCCTGTCCTTGGCCATGTCCGTGCGATGAGGGGCGGCTGGGGACTCTGATGGGCTTCCCAAAAACTGTGACTGGAGGTCACCAGTGTTACAAATGAGTATGATGGCAACTTTTGATAAAGGAAATGAATAAAGAGCTCTTCAGCAGAAGGCCTTGTTATTTATTTGTGTAACAGGCTGATACTCCACAGTGGACTTCCCTCTTGCAGTAATAACTTGTCTCGTGAAGTGTTTTACTGAGGGTTCAATACACGTGTGTAAAACCTGTGCAAGTTCTCAGCACGTTTCCATTACTTATCCTTTTTTTTTCCCTTGAGAGAACTTTAATGTAGGGTTGATTTTTCTGGATGTTACAGTTAGCAGCAAAGACGTTTTCTTCTTGGGTTAAGAGCCAGAATTCTTTCTTATTTGTGGAAGGAAATATTTATCCATATTGATTTTGTTAGCTTGGTAGTATTGAGTTCTAATAATTATTTCCCTGCACCTGAAGACACCTCTGGGCAAATACAGCCCTCAATCCTGTAGGGGATTTTTGCCAGTAATCTCTCTTGTATAGATTCGGTTTTAAAGAAAGCATATGGAGCTCTGCTGTGTTTCTAGCAATTCAGAGCAGGTATTTTCTCCCCTGGAATAAGGGCTGCACAAGGCCCTTTCGGAGTAATTTTAAGTGGCTGGTAGGAAGACTCAGAGCTACGCACTCTTTCTTTAAACTTGCCAAAAAGCAGATGCTGCTGGTGAAAATCTGTTACAAGGCTGAAACGTGTGTCTGCCCAGAAGGTTTCTCCAAATAGAGGTTTCTAATTATTTGAACTCAGAACTTCTCAACTAGTGAAATTGATAGAGATGTAATACAGGGAAATCTGTTCAAGAGACACGTTAGAGCCAGCTCTCTGAAGCAGATGAACTGACCACGATGTCCCCCCCTCAGAGAAGGGAAATGTTAACAAACCTCTGCACTTCTATTATTTTTTCTCTTTCATAAAGCAGCTGTGATGGATTTTAATGCCAAATCATTATTCCTGATAAAGTAGCACCTGACAATCCCATGTGTGACTAGGCCTTGGTGGTACTTGGCCTCTTGTAGCAATGGTGAGAGTCTCTAACCTAAAAAAGATGAGAGAAAACAAAGAGGGTGGAGAATGACTTGTCTGAGATGGGACAACTAGTTGGTCATCATGACCATAAGACTGTAATACCTTTTCACTTAATTTTTATTTTGGCTATTTTATGTTTCTTTTTATTACTTGCGTTTTGTATTTCTTATTTATTTTGTGGCTTTATTTTAATTTTATATCGTTTACCTTTTATGTCACTTTCTCCTTTCAGTCTGTAGTTCCTGGCACAGCTGTCTTACAGGTGAGAAAGGTAATGGAAAATGAATATTAGTAAGTGCTTCTCTTCACCAAAGCAAAGTAGACCCCATGCAAAGACCTGTACAAGTGCCCTTATGTCAAGCACCGAGGGTTCGGCACGCACATGAAGTCTGTGTCTGTTTGATCTTGTAGGTGCTGCACAGACAGCAGTCCCAGCCTACAAAGGAGAATTCCCCACCTAGAGAAGAGGCTCCTCCTCCACCCGCCGAGGACAGTTGTGCCAAAAAGCCAAGATCCCGTACCAAGATCTCCTTGGAAGCTCTGGGTATTCTTCAAAGCTTTATCCACGACGTGGGTCTCTACCCTGATCAGGAAGCCATCCACACCCTCTCTGCTCAGCTGGATCTCCCCAAACACACCATCATCAAATTCTTCCAGAACCAACGTTACCATGTAAAGCACCACGGGAAGCTAAAAGAGCATTTGGGAACGGTGGTTGACGTGGCAGAGTACAAGGATGAGGAGCTGCTGACAGAGTCAGAGGAGAACGACAGCGAGGAGGGCTCTGAGGAAATGTACAAAGTGGAGCCTGAGGAGGAGAACCCCGACAAAACCAAGGCAGCTCCAGCGGACGTCGACCAGAGATAATGTGAGATAGGAGCACGGAAAGCAATACATCGATCCAAGGATTTTCAGCTTTCAGTTTTAACTTTTTTTCTCTTTTTACCTTTTGTTTGTTCGTTTCCGTTGCGCACGGCCCACGTGCAAACCGAATCAGTTCAGAATTGCCCCATCAGCCATCGCCTTGACACAGACACTCCAGTGTCACACTTCCTGCGTTTGACTGAAGTAATCATTGTAATCACATAGGATTATGCCTTCATTAATCTTGCACTTACAAAAGGGACATCTAGCAAGTAAATGGGAAGAAAAAGTCCTATGAAATCAATGAAGGGAAATTTACGGCTTTGTGTGTATATATATATATATATATTTACATAAAATATATATATATTAAAATTGCATGGGATGGAACTTTACAACCTGAAAGTATAGACTGTGAAATGAGTTCTTTAAAGATGAGACTTGTTTATGTATTAAAACCACTTCACAATGAGTTGCTTTGGCTTTTTGATAAAACTGCCACCTGCTCTCAGGGTGTGGTGACTATTTTTGAATTCCTATTTATTTTCAATGTTTATCCCTGATTTTATTTTTTTTTTCATTATTATATGGCTTCCTATTTGGCAACGTGATGGGTAATTTTTGAGGTATGTATTTAAAGACATAAATCAACACTGCCAAAAAAAGAAAAGAGGGGGAAAAAAAAGAGAGAAAATGGAAAAACAAATCAGGGCACCTTAAAAAGAAAACTAGTAAGTTGAAGTACTTTAAACACAATGCACACACAAAAGGATACAGCACGTTCCACTCTCCAGACAGTCCTTTCCATAGCGGGCAGATGAATTTTCATGGGATTCAGAATGACAAACTGAAGTTCAGCGCATAGAAGACTTGTCCATGAACAAGGTCTTTATAGAAAGAGAAGAAAGATAATGTGTTGAGATTCGATGTATGGAATTCATACTATGAACCACATTTTACTGTGGATTTTATTTACCTGTTCTCCGTTTCAGATCTTAAAACTTACAAGCTTCCTTCTTGTTGTTGCTTTTTGTTTGTACCGAGGTGAGACTCACACGCAGCAGTGTAGAGTTGCACTGGGACACGAACGCCACAGCCTCCACGGTCCCGCGCAGGTACGTGGCCTGCAGAGCTCCCCGCTGGCCCTCCCCACCAGCCTCCCCCGCGTCTCCGTGCCG
>NW_008610499.1:0-1140 GCF_000691845.1 Merops nubicus | reverse complement strand
ACCCATATAATGATAAACTGGTCCCAGACCCATAACTATGACACACTTATTTGTGGGGACATGTTCCCATTTTTCTTGCCCAGGATTCATGATTAAGATGGTATTATCCTTCCCTGCAGCTATTACTTCAGCTGGTTCAGGAGGGCCATTTGACCTTTGGAGCCATATTTTACTAAAATTGGTGGTTCCAAACCCTTTATCCCCATGTACAATGGTAACTTGGGGTGGTTCCCCACCCCTCAACCATTGCTTTTAAAACTGGCAATATCAGTAACTGTGCTATTCTATCCTGGGGTTGAATAGCCAAATCTTGCTCACAATTATTTAACAAGATGACCTTAATTTCTCCTTGATAGTCTTCATCAATCACTCCTCCCATGACATGAACACCCTTCAGGGCTAAGTTTGAGCGATCAGCTATCAGGCCAAAGTGTCCTGGGGGAATCTGGATTCCTATCCCAGTGTTAATAACTCTCGTCTGGTTTTGACTTACTGCTATCAATTCTAATGCATAAGGATATAGCCCAGCAGCCTCTGGAGTGGCCTGGTAGGGGGCCATTGCACCCGGGACAATTTCCCAGTAAGTCAAAGTTGCACTACCCGTTAGAGGCTGAATCTGCAAATTGGGCGTAGTCATGTGCATCAAAAGAGTGTCCATCACCCTGAGAGGTCTATTGTTGAGAGTATATAGAGCATCTGTGAAATGAGTTCTCCACCTGGATAGGTTTCCATCTCCTAGCTTCCTTAACTGCTCCTTCAATAGCACAATAATCTGTTCAATCAATCCTGCACCTTGTGGATAATACGGTATATGAAATTTCCACTAAATATTATGCTGCTCAGCATATTGTTGGACAAATATACTTACAATATGAGACCCATTATGAGTCTGAATCTCTAACAGGATTCCATAGTACAAGAAAATTGTATCTATGGTACAGATAGTACTATGGTGAGTAGCTTTTTTACAGGGATGAGCAATCAAATATCCAGAATGTGTCTACTGCTGTGTAAACGCACTTACATCCTCAGTCCTGGGGTAAAGGTTCGATGTAGTCCATCTGACAGATTTGTCCTGGCAATCTCTTCTCAGTTCTCCTCTCACAATATTTGGCTATGTGTGCTTGACAAGTAGAACAT
>NW_008610498.1:0-888 GCF_000691845.1 Merops nubicus | reverse complement strand
AAAAAAAAAACAAAAGGAAAAAAAAATGGTCAAAGTCTTCATCCCAACATGGCAGAGCCAAATGTCCCTTGGGAATGCTGGGAATTGCAGTTCACCAAGGTCCGGCCCACAGGATGATATTTCCAGAAATTCCAGACCTATTGCCTCCTGGGAGGTGATGTTCAATGAGGGATGGTACCAAGATGGCGGCACCCCAGGTCACACACACAGCCCAGGTGCGGTGCAGGCGGTGGAGGCTACAGCTGCCCATCCGGGATCACCGAACAGAGAGTCGCAGACAGCTCTGTGGCGTGCCACAGCAGTTGGGTTGCTATAGCTCCGGGGGGGATGGGAAGGTGGCGCAGTGGCACGGCGGCTACAGCTGCACGCCCCAGGTCAGCTCAGCTCAGCCTGGCTCAGCTCAGCTCAGCCCGACTCAGCACAGGTCTGCGTGGTACTGCCAGCTCAGACCAGGGTGGCACGGCTCAGCTCGGCGGATTGAGTCACTGGCCCGGCTGGGTTTGGCCTCCTCTGAGGGGCAGCGGGGGCGGGGGGGGGGGGGGGGGCGGGCGGGCGGGTTTTTGGAGTGAGCACACAGGCCTGAGCTTACCTAGGACTGTGTCCTGGCAAGGTGGTCAGCTGCGGAGCTGGTCCCCCAGAGAGCAGAGAGCAACCCAGCTGCCGTGGCACGCCGCAGAGCCGTGTCTGCAACTCACTGTTCGGTGATCCCGGACGAGCAGCTGTATTACAGCATGTATTCAGCATGGATTACCTCCGCGTCCCCCCGCAGGGCTGCTGCCCCTTGCCCCACTACACCGCCTTCTCCTCCTCCACCTCCTCCGCGGGGGGCCGAACGGCACTCCCAGCCCGACTGCGGCGGAGGTAATCCATGCTGAAGAGGCTCCATTC
>NW_008610497.1:24469-27432 GCF_000691845.1 Merops nubicus | reverse complement strand
GTCCCCCTCCCCCTGTTCGGAGACCGGCAGCAGGAGTGCTGGGGGCCCTGGGGGGTCCTGCCCGGGCCAGAGGAAGGTGAGAGGGGAGCTGAGCAGTGCGCATCAGTAGCTAAAGGGCGGGGGGCAAGAGGATGGGTCCAGGCTCCTGTCAGTGGTGCCCAGTGACAAGACAAAGGGCACAAACGGGGGGGACAAGAGGCTCCATCTGAACACACGGAGAAACTTCTTTCTTTGAGGGTGACAGAACCATGGAGCAGGCTCAAAATCTGCCTGGATGTGTTCCTGTGCAACCTGCTCTTGGGGACCCTGCTGTAGCAGGGGCATTGGACTCGGTGATGTCCAGAGGTCCGCTCCAACCTCAACCATTGATTCTTTGATCCTTTCTTTTTGCAAGGTAGCAACCCTCCCTCCTACAGGATAGCACCTCCTCTTCTTGTGGGGCAGCATCCCTGCTCGTGGGGCAGGATCCCTCTCCCTGTTGCCCTTTCTTCCCCTCCCAGTTTGTGCACAGCAGCAGCAGAGGCACGAACCACACTCAAGGCAAAGGTCTTCCTAGGCACAGAGCTGTGGTTTTCAGGTTGGATCCCAATGGCAGCCAGATGGGCTGTCAAAGAACGGGCACACACACCCCAGAGGAAGGGAGAGCAGGCACTGGCAGATCCTGCATTTGCCTGGCCATGTGGGAAGGGAGGTGGTCTCACTCTTCGGTTTTTTGGTTCCATCTGTAACCCTTTGCAGCTTTAGGCATGCACTACTTGGGTTACTGCAGGAGCTACACCTTCAGAGTTGACAGTAAGGACAGCTAGTTCTGAGTTTTAAACTAATCCTTGCTCAAAATGAGGGCACCCTCCCCTATAAAGACAGGCTGAGAGAGTTGGGCTTGTTCAGCCTGGAGAAGAGAAGGCTCTGGAGAGATCTTATTGCAGCCTTCCAGTACCTAAAAGGGGCCTACAGGAAAGGTGGGACAGATTCCTCGTCAGGGAGTGTAGTGATGTAGTGAGGGGTTTACAGTTTCAAATTGAAAGAGGGTGGATTTAGAAAAGAGATTAAGAAGAAGTGCTTCACTGTGAGGGTGGGGAGGCACCGGAGAGGCTGTGGGTGCCCCCGCCCTTGGAGTGTCCAAGGTTGGCCAGGGCTAGAGTCAGAGTTTTGGGCAGAGTGTAGCAGAAGGTGTCTCTGAACATGGCGGGCATGGGGTGGGAGTGGAACTAGATGATCTTCAGGGTCCCTTCTAACCCAAACCATTCTATTCTATAAAATACCAAAGTACTTCTTTTATATGAGCCTTTTTTCTCCAAAGCAGCTGAGATCTGACTTTAAAAAAAATTGCATCTCCAGCTGTTATGATTGCTGGGAGGGCCCCTGGAAAAAGGACTATCGTGTGCAGCTGATGAACTACACACCACTACAGCCTGAGATGCCTGAACGTCCCCATTCATCTCTGCAGGGAGCTGCCTCACGCCCACAAACATTTTAAGGACATTAACTGCTTCACAGCATGTTTGCACATAAGAAACAAGGCGAAGCAGCACACTTTGAACCTGCAAGTGGCTTCCAGTGTAGGCCAGCCTTAGAAAAATACACATGGCCTTCCCCCCGCTTAGCTTCTTCATGGGAAAAAAGGCACAAAATGAGTTTGGTGGGCTGAAACGTCAGCCAGTAGGGCAGAAAGGCAGATGGAGCAACCACGAGGAATTGCCTTTTTAAAAGCTCCCCTAACGAGATGTTTGCTTGCACTGACTCAGGTTAATAACCTTCATTTGGAAATGGCTTCTCTGCCCAGGGTGGGGGGTGGGTTCTTCGTGAAAGCCAGGCAAGGCCCCTGGGGGCGAGGAGCTGCTCCCTCCCTGCAGCGGGAGGAGGAGAGCAGGCAGCAATAACCAGGATGGCTCCGGTCTGCCTGCTGCCGCAGGGGTGGCATGATGGGGGCAGGTGCAATTCCCTTCCTCAACACCTCACACAGAATTCAATCATTCCCGCTGCTCCAGGGGAAGATGGTAGCACCAAAGGCTGTGGTGCAAGGGAGTTAAATAACAGGCTCTGCAGCAGGTCAGAAAGATCTCAGGCTGGCTGTAGGCTCTGGTTTTCTTTGAGCCCCCACTGAAATGCAGGTGGTGTGCAGCAAGCCAGCTAACCAACACTTCTCTCCTTTTCCTTTTGTCCCTAGCATCAGTAAAAAAAACCCAGATCTGTGTTATTTCTCACAGGACGTGATGCAGGGCTCACTACAGTGTAACTGAGGGAACAGACGGCCATAACATGAGCTAAGGGCCCACAGAGATAACTCAGAGAACAAATTTGTATATAATTAGTTTTTTCTCCAGGCAACGGGAAAAGAAGACAACCTTCTAATATTCAGTTAGAAGAAATTAAGTGGCATTTGTATCCTGTTTGATAGGGCAAGAACTAGCTGGCATACTTAGTTGCAAAGGAAAGAGTCAAGGAAAAACAACCTATGTATGCATCAGAGTAGGGACACCTGAGAGCTCACACCCCAATGGGTTGAAAGTGCAGGTTAGAAAACCATTCCTCACTAATCTCTAGAGGTGCTCGGGGCTCTGTTTTGGCCCTGATGCTTTGCTGCCACCCATCCCACCGTGCATAGCAAACCCTTAAACAGTTGCACACTTGAGCTGCTGCTTTGCCTCACTGCAGGAGATGGACTAGCAACCTCTTGAACCATCTCCCTCAAGCACACATCTGTGATCTCATGCTAAACTAAAAGGAGGCTAATCTTAGCATAAATTTGCACTTATCCCATCTTTCATAAGCACGAAATGAAGGTGGAACACAGAGCACCCGCAGGAAAGCAGTGCAGCAGAGAAGATTAAATGTAGGAACTGACAGCAGACTTGGCAGCGTCAGCTCTGGCAGCTTCCAAGGGAAGGAGCAGGTGAGGCACCTCCAGCCAGGCAGGGGGTCTGGACAGTGACTGGGGAACAGCCCTTCTGACCCCCTGCACG
>NW_008610497.1:20168-24438 GCF_000691845.1 Merops nubicus | reverse complement strand
CCCCTCTACGCGCAGCCCCGGCAGGCTCGCCCAACCCTGCCTGCCAGTAACACTGTTGAAAAGAAAATTTCAGGAGGCTGTGAACACATCTCAGATGCTCTTAAGATGACTTAGGCTGTTCTGTCTGCTTCTGTGACAAGTGGGTAATTTTTATATAATTATTCTCCCCTCCTGAATAACCTGATAAGAGATCTTTCCCTCTCTACATATATACACACAGAGTATCTGTGTACTATAGATACGCCCTTACATCGGTGCACGCCTACGTCCTGCTTCTCCCACTTCTCTCCCAAAAATCTGAATGTTTTCAGATTCAGTTCTGATACAAGCAGATGGGCCTTGCAAGTCTTAATTCAGATCTTTTGCAGTCAACTGCAACTATCTCAAATTCACAGAATAATTCAGGTAGTTTATTTCCTATAGATAACACATCATCTGGGGAAGGAAACGATGAAACGCACAAACACAGTGGTGCATTGCAGGCATGTTATTACTGCAATAATCACTCCTACTTGTCAATACAAAGATTGCTGCTGTGTACAGTTAAGCACAGAAATAAATTCTACTTCAGTAATCTCAGTGCATACATTAAAACCCAAAAAGCACTTGAAGTATTTACCAGTTTATTTGTAATAGGTAAAAAAATTGGCAGCAATTATATTTTTTGTTACAAAATAATTTCTGGCCTGCTGACAAAACCTGCTACAACTAACTTGATCACTACTCACGTTGTCTCTGTTCACCAAAAAGTACCTTAGGAAACAAGGCTCGTCAGTGTGACTGTACTTACTGTTGAGCACAACATGGTTTCTAAAGACATTTGGTAGAAGTCACAGATATTGGCCAGAGATCCAGTCCCTACAGATCTGATATCCAGAGGTTTGATTCCCATTAACAGTAGTCACAGCTGGGCTCTCAAAACAAGAAATTTGATGTGGCTCAGGTGCCTGCAGGAATAACTCACAGCAGAAGCCAGGGTAAGCACTTCTGGAGAGAAGGAGAAGCAAAGGGGACCCCTCCTTGCCCCCTCTTCCCAGGGGCATCGGGGCAGTTTCAGAGCACAGCGGTTTCTCCCCTCGCGCGAGCAGAATACAGAACCCAGTGTGGCAAACAGGAATGAATATGCAGGGTACAAGATTTTCAAAACCAAGATAGGCTGTGAAAACTCTATGGTTAAGACAACTAAATCCCAAGACTGTTTCAAACAGCTCCTGCTTTAGGAATTTTAATTATTAAAATCATGTCACTGAATCAAGAGGTCACTAAACCCAAGCTCCTGTATTCTGCTTCAGCTACAATTACGAAGCAGGAGGCTTGTAGAGGAATTTTTCTCTATATGCTCAGTGTCAACTAGCTTGGAACACAGCAGTTTGAGAATTATTACAGATTAAAATGTAAGCAGTTGATTCTTTAGCACTCCTCCTTCCAGTCACTTCTTGCACTATGTTCTCAGTCATATCTTGCTCTGACTTAGACAAAAGATCAGGATATGGTTCTGTTTACGTGACT
The DNA here is from genome assembly GCF_000691845.1 of Merops nubicus. NCBI lineage: Eukaryota > Metazoa > Chordata > Aves > Coraciiformes > Meropidae > Merops > Merops nubicus. The sequence continues at coordinate 22,929 of NW_008610497.1, read as the reverse complement.
CATCAGGTGTTCTTCTTGGAGCTAAGAAGAAAAATAAATTTAATTATTATATAGTACTGCAGGCAATTTTCAGGCTGAATTATAACCAAGTGTCATTTGAAAACATATAGCATAATATGAGATTGGCTTAACTCCATTATCTCAAGATGAGAAAGAAAGCCCAAATATTGAAAGCCCTCAAGAAGGCACTTACCTTTGCTCAGTAACTCCTTTCAAAAGAGCCCATTTACTGCTCCTGACACTGGATCCAAGTCTATATCATAGAAACAGGGTCTGGTAGGAAGTCCTGGCATAGTGCTCATCTGAATAACAAAAGAAAAAAAGGGTTAAAATGGAAGCAGCATTGTTTTGTGCAGAAGATAGAACACTGAATCACTGCTGAAGACTATGATGGCAACAGCTGATGCAGCTCCCGCACACATACACACTGGCTGGATGACAGTCCTGTCCCATTTTGAAGCACACTGAGAATCAGGAACTCCTGGCTCTGTAGATAGATCTAGGATTTGTGGTTTTTACAGTGAGGAATTAGTTTGGCTTCTGGCTCTGGCAGTGACTAAGCCCAAGATCTGGCAGAGTGCTTAGATACCCAGTTGACCAGTTAACTGTTAGAGGAGCATCCACGGACTTTGCTGTGGTGAGACAACTGCTTGTGGCAGTGTCCTGGTTATTAAAATGAGGATATGTGTCTTAATACAGTTTCGCTGACTACAAAATCTCAGCTGATTAGAATTCCTTAAGAGAGTCTAGGACTAAAAGTGTTAAATAATTAGGAATAATTACATATAAAGTGTTTTGTTTTGCTTTTAATGGGGATAAAGCTGGAACAGAGATGGAGAGATCAGTTCTCATGACTGGACCATTTGAGGCATCTGGGTCAGGGCTGTGCAGTGGCAGTACTGCAGCTAGGAAGACATCTGCCAGCACAACGCCTGCCTCAGGCCAGTCCCCTCTCGCTGTCCCACTGCTGAGCGCCCAGTTTCAGAGCCACAGAACACAAGGCTGGCAGGGACTATGCTTGGCCTTATTTCCTAAAGCAGCTGGCAGGATTTCCCCTCCCCTAACTCAGTGTTTAGCCCAGCAGCACATGTAGGCTACACAGACACTCTACAAAGCTGGGCAACTTGTCACCATGCTTGGCAGTTTGTGCCAGTGGTCATTCACCCCTTCAATAAAAAAATCCAAGCTCTCATTCTCTATCTGCATCATCCAGCCTCAGCTTCCACAGTCAGTGTTGTTATGCCTGTCTTCAGCAGATTAGAAATCTCTTTGGCAACCTGGTATTTTCTCCCTGAGAAAGTATTTTGCACACTAATCAAATTACCTCCCAGTCTTCCTTTTGATAATAAGCTAAGCAGCAAGGAGGCAAAGCTCTGTTCTCCAGCACGCATATTCCCTGCAGTCCTCAGAACTGTTTGGGGAGCTTTTGGAGTCTCACCCCATTTTCTGAACCCATTTACAAATGCCAACACCCGTCCTACATGTAATGCAGCACTGCAGGTCTCATGTGGCTTACATAGAGATAAAATCACTTCAAGTCTACTCTTTGTAACGGATTGTAGGACTGCACTGGCTTTTTGTCAGAGCTGCTGCTTTCGCCAACAGAGAATAAGGGGAGGCTACAGAGAAGACCCTCATTTTTTTTGTGTTGGTGTTTAGTTTAGTTGTATGTATATTTTGCTCTCAAGAGCCAAGGTATTAAGAGAGATGAAACGCCTGTAAGGGTTTTCCTGTTCTCACCATAGTCACTGCCAGTCTCCAGTCAGGCAGAGCAAGAAACATCCTATTTATTTATGTATCACTGAAGAATCATAGAGCTTTGTAGATTCAGATTCAGAGGGCCACAGCAGGAGCTGAGACAGGGATGTCCAATAAAGTAGGAGGTGCCATATTGCTGAAGATGGGCCTGACCTTACCATTTCTTGAACTGTTTTGAAAGGAACAGTGAATTTTCCTCCTTTCCTATCCACAAGGCAGACCACAGTGGCTACTCTGCTATCTGTTACTTAAAGGCATTTATGAAAGGCTTCTATTACTTATCTATCGCTCAAACCCTGCGTTTCTATGGAGTACAGGACACCTTCCAACCAGGTTACTAATTTCCTGTAAAACTGTCTACAATGTTTAATGCTCTCAGTTATTTTCAGAGCTGAAGAAATGAACTTTTCTTCCATTACCCTTCTCCTTGTCAATACCACGTATGCCGACAAGAACACAGGGCAATTTCCACTACTTACTTACATGAAAAAAATAAGACCACATGGATATCATCAATCCCCTTGCAACATTTCCAACAAAACCAATACCAACTAATGTATTATTTACTGCATTTGTGGAACTTCCAGAAAAATGCAATTTAGGAAATAGAAACTGGAGGTGAATAAGTAAATTGTTCTCAATTCATCAGCAGCACAAGAAACCAAAGCAATTTGAGTCCAACAAGTTATTTCACTTTCATTATCTTTCATGCTCAAAGTTAAATCTAGATAATACTTGAAATATTTTCTTTAAAGCCTGAAAGTATTTCATTGAAGTGTAACAGCTTCAACTGAGCCAGAAAGGGAAAAATCCAAAACTCAGACTCTGAGAAGAAATAAAATGTGGCATAGGTTTGTGATTGACTTCAGGGAACAAGAATACACATGCACTAGTGATTAATTTCACCTCAAATGTCCCATAGAAGCTTTTACATAGAGCTGCATACCTGCAGCATTTCCAGCTCACAGTTCAATGGCTGCTGCCACAAATTTATTTTGAGGCT
>NW_008610497.1:0-20137 GCF_000691845.1 Merops nubicus | reverse complement strand
TGCTGAATGGGTTTAATGTAGTGATCCAATTCAAAATGCCCTGGATTGCCTCTCAAAAGGACATCCCTTCCCTGGCTTTGTAGATGCACAGAAGAGTAATCTTAATGTTCCTAACCAGAAGACATACTATTAATTCTGGCAGAATTAACACCATGATTTACCACATGTCCAAGAAGACATCAGGAGTCTGAATCAGGAGCAGAAAGAAAAAAGTCCAACTTCAGAGAAACTGAACATATCGGAAAAAGAGCCAAAATGCTAGTTTTAATGTCTGAAAACATATTTCTTTTGTGTAGCCCATTAAAGCTGTGTACCCTTTCCTTCTCCAGTATTCATTGAAGGAAAAAAAAGAAATCATCATTCAGATTAAATCTTGGCTTGCAAAAAGATGCTGTTAGTAACAGGAACAAGCATGCTATCTTTCATTTTATCCCAAAACACACATTGCTCTTTAAAAAGATGGATGAGCCAGACTTTCATAATGATGCGGTTATTTTATTTATGTTGGGTAATCTGGAAACTCTTACCTACCTTTTTTTATCTAATGAATTAAAGAAAAATATCCAATATTTGGCTTTCGCTAGCATTTGAAGAAGGGATACAATACATAAATCAGCAAATTTCATCATCTGAGCCATGCACTCCTAATGTTTTAACAAGCTTGCAAAAGCAAACAGGTTTCCATGAAGACTTCAGAAAAAGGTTTAAGCTCACAAAATAAGGAAAAGACAGAGCTGCTTGCTCCAAATGCTCCATCCTCTAAAATAATCTAACAAGTTACTTAACTGGAAGAGATTCCCCAGATCAGATTTCCAGTGGATCCGTCCATTCTAACATTCTTTCTTTGTATGCAAACCTGAACAACAGTTCATTTTGCAGGTAGCTCCTCTTTCTGCCACACAATTCATATCAAAGATGTTCCAGGATCCTGTTCCCATTGTAGCTACTCTCTCTCCTCTCAGCTGACATGATGCCAATCGCATCAAAGAACAGAAACTAAAAACTCAAGGGCACAGTGAAATAAGTTGTTGGAATTGATGCAGGCTCAACAGCAAACAGATGGTCAGCAAAACAGGGTTTCCAAATGGGAGTGGAGGCTGATAAATGATTAACAGTATAGGTCAGCTTCACTTTGGGGATGTCATCAAAAGTTGTTTGCTTTGTAAGCTTTGGAGGAGGGGTCTTGTTCTACCCTGATCTGCAGGTGTACATAGACTTTACCTGCAATACTGCAAAGTGTGGAATGCAAAGTCACAACAATTAGGTGGGACAAGGATTTATCCCATCCACCAGAGTGCACTTCCCAGAATTTATAAGCTGCAGAGCTCACCCTTTCCTCAAAATCCAGGAAGACAGATGTGGGACATGAGGGGTACGCTGAGGGCTCGCTAAGCATTCAAATGTTCAAATTTATTTTGGCTTCCCTCTTCCTGTCCAAAAAGAAGCATATCAAGGATCTCTAATACACTGTGGACTGTAAATGACAAGGACTCTCCTAGTTTGAGGTGCCTTTTGTAGCTGCTAACTGAAGTGCACGTGAGGTTTTGGCTCTCCCCACAGCGAGGGTCTCACGGGTGACGTACCGTTCCCACCAGGGGGTACAGGAAGCCGGCCCCAGCGCTGGCCCGCACGTCGCGGATGGGCAGCACGAAGCCCGTGGGGGCTCCCTTTTGCTCAGGGTCGTGGGACAACGACAAGTGAGTTTTAGCCATGCAGATTGGCAGGTTTCCAAATCCCTGGGAAAGGCAAAGAAAAGAGAGAAAGAGGAGAGGAATACTTGAAAACCAGTAACTTCTCCTGTACACAAATGTAAGTGCTCTATTCTGCCATTGTCTGCAGACATCAGATGTTTTATCAGGACATTTTACTCTTCACCAACTCCTTTACCCACAGCCTGTCAGATCTGTAGACTATTCTACATCCTCATTCCTCCTCTCTCAAATGCTCTCCTCACCTCCTGATAAGTATTAAAGAAAGAACCACCATGGTGCCCCCAACACATCCAACTAAAAGGAAAACAAAAAAACAGACTGAAGAAGTGAAATTATTCAAGCACACTGTAAGCAAAAAATGGCTAGTTCTCACATTGCTCTTCAAAGCCTTTTAGAGACCTTTGTTAATGCAGGTGCAGGCAGTTTCATAAGAATGTCATGCTAGAATATCAAAACAAACAGAAAGCATCTAATTCAACCACCAGATGCCAGGTTCAAAACTCACAAAAGTAGACTTTTTTCTTCCACAGGAAGTATTGTATTACCTGTGCAACTCTTCCCTCAAAAAAACTGCAAATGCCAAAAGTTGATATGGGTTCAGAAACTGATTAGACAACTCAGTGAAACAAGATTTTTTTTAAAAAAATCAGAGACTATTTATCACCACTGTGACCACCTCCAGCTCCACAGTTCCCAAACTGCTGAAGGACTGAAGAGCAAGGAAAGATCACCAAATCCTCCTGCCCTTCTCTCCCCATACACTATCACAGATGTCCTACTGGGCCAGATGAGTTTTGTCTTCCTCACTACAACCCAGGGCCAGTTACTCCCTCCTCATATCACCTCCTCTTCCTCAGCAGCATCAAGTGGGTCCTGGACAAGGACACTATTTGAGTGGTGACTCCCTCCACTCAGTTTGAACGTCATTGTTCAATATGAATATTTTAAATGAAAAGCATCACCAGTATCAGGTGATGTGGGAAACTCACTTGCTTAGTGTACAAGGCGACTTTCTGCTGTGCTTCTGGAAGTAGTTCAATGTCACTTGCCCCATAGATCTTCTGTGCAATAAGCCTGATCTTATCTACAACAGGGAGCTAGAAAAAAAAAAGCAGCAAGTCAGTGTGGCCCATCTACAAAGAGCTATAACATCAGAGCAGCTTCACAATCCCTCACATGTTGTGTGGTGCCCACACACAGATACAAGAGCTATTCCCATTTGCTGTAGAACAAAACTGTACAGTAATTTGAGGATTTTCAAAACAAGCCTTATTTACCTTGTTGCAGTTGTTTCTCTTGGCAAGAGGGTAAAACTAGCTCACTGCAGTCAGAAACCAAGAGACAACAGTTTTCCCCTAAGTTATGTTTACATGTTAATTAACCCCACTGCAGAAAAGACATCTTTAGTCTCTCTCAAGTCAAAGTGAAAAAGCAGACAAAAATAATTTGAGGGAGTACAAGTTAATAGTTAAATAAAAGCACAAATAAGTTAGCATAAAGAATCAAAAATGGAAGTATGTGTTCAGGACCTAAAATAGATATGATGACATAGATCTGTACATCATTAGGTTCTTTGATAAAGTGCTTGATTTTAAAGGAGGATTCAGGCCATGACCTGGGAGCTAACAGTGACTTCACCACCTCAAAGTCTTCTGCCAAATTTGCTTAATGTACAGAGTCATTAGAAATATACATGCAGACACTCTTCCACCCTGACCTGTGGTGTGACTCCATAAGCCTCACTCGCAGACTGAAAAAGTAAGTTAAAAAATGGACAAATTCTATTCCATAGCCTGTTATGTTCCCAACCTGAGCAACAAGTGCACCCAAAAGCTCTGCAGTAAGGTAACCAGCTTGGTCAGGCTTTTTCCCACCCATGCTCTGACAAGAATAAATGTCTCAAGTTCAAGAACTTCCCCCTACCCTGGAACATGGCTGCCACAGCAGAAACCCATTTGTCACCTCTAGCAGAGGCAAAGCAGCATCCTTCAGCATCAAAGGTAAACAGCATTTCACTGTGTAGTCAAAACAACAAGGACTAACTAGGTCTTTAAGACTGGTGGAATAAATGTTAAAATCAAACTGCTTCTCATTTTCTCAGAGTAGCCTTTGAGATAGCCTTCAGCAGCTTAAACTAGTGAAACCAACCCATCTCCACCTTACAAAGTTCTCTCTGTAACACTGCAAGTTCTTACCTCCACATTGTACAGGAACCTGAAGTTGCTGGGTGTCTGTGATGCTCTCTGAACAGCTTGGGCCAGTGCAACTGCTCCTTTACCTCCCTCTGCCCAGTGAGTGCACTCGACAGCATCAAACGCTCCCGCTTCCTTTGCCAGTTTTACTACAAGGGCCAGTTCAGCCTTTGTATCTGTCCTGCAAGGAGAAAAGTTTGCAGAATGCACAGACAGTAAATTAACTGTTCCAACCATTTTTCACTCTGGTCAACAACATCCAAAGGCTATCCAAAGAAATCAGTATCCAGCCACCAGGAAGCTGCTGCAGGGCTATCCACCACAGCCTTCTCCACCTTGGTGAAGGAAGAACAGACAGCAACAGGTAGCTCTAGAACTACGTGCAGAAACCCCCAACTACTGACAGAGCAGCGTTCCAGGCGCTCTGCTGTACCTGTCCTATATCAGCAATGCAACTCCTGTTTTCAGAAGCAAATTCAAAAAGGTGTTGGTATTGCTCATTTAGAGGTGCTAGATCTTGTGCACACAACAAGCTAAAAACCATCTCTCTAAGCACCCAATATGCATTTACTGTATCTGCTCTGCTTCAACCATCATCAGCCTTAACACACCAGCTCAAAGCCTTTCTGCTTGCATAAAAAGACCACACACAGCTTTTATTTCCTGTGCAGTACAACATGCAGAGCCCAAAATGCTTCCTAGCAGGGCATAATTATTCCATACAGCAGATCACTGAACACAGCATGGTCAACCACAGGGCACCTCACCATCTATTACGTGCTCAGATTCCACAGTGTCACAGGCACTTTTTGTCCACAGTGATCTGGCCAGTCAGGGTGCAAGTGATGGCAGATAATAGTCACTGATCATAAAATCCTAAACTAATTTAAACTAAAGAATATAGGTGGAATGACTAAGCAGAGCTCCCTTATTTATTCAGCATCTTCCAACGATGTAAAATGCTGCAAATAATACATCCACAGTACTGAAAACAAGCATTTATGCTCAATGTTGCACATCAAGTACCACGACTTTACACCCATGCATTGCTTCCACCTCCCAGCTCACTCACTTGAAAGCATTGACAGCCACTACTACTGGGACACCGAACATCCGTGCATTCTGGATTTGCTTGTTTAGGTTACTACAACCTCTTGCCAACAGCTGGAGATTCTGTAAAGACAGCAAGCAGGAAGCACATTTTATCAGGGGCAGCAAAACTTTTGTTCCAAATCCACTGTGCCCACAGCCAACAATAAAGCTGTCAAAATAGGAATGAAACCACAAAGACAAATCCCCAGTGCTGCTTTCTGAACAGTCCAGACGGGTGCCTGCTCTTGGATGGAAGACAGGAGAAGGAATGACTACTTCTAATAATCACAGGCTTCAGCTGCCAAGCCAAGGCAAGAGAAATCGTGGGTTTTTTTGTTCTTAGTAAGTTAATACTCCTGCTCATTAACTCCCCACAGTAAAGCCTCATCTTCCTCTCTGACACATTCCTCTTTATGCATTAAATATCATTAGCAGTGAACTTCCTGACACTTGTTTGAAGTCTGTGGCAACAGCTTTCGCTTTACACATTTACATTATGCAGCATCAGAAACTACTCATGGAAATCCAGACATCTCATCCCTTCCTGTGCAAAGGATAATCCACAGAGAAGCTCCACAAGCGAAAAAGCTGCAGCAATATAAAGACAATCAGACCAATTATCCAAGCACAGAAGCTGAGACTTCAGTTCACTTTCCTCTCTGCTTGCAAAGGAGGGGGCAGGGTGAATAGAAAAAAAACCAAACTGTTGTTGCTAAGAGAGTAATTAGAGAGGCACTCTGAATATTTTCAGAGACAATATTTCAGCCAAGCAATTACTCCATACTGAGAGGGTCAGGAGACACAAGAGCAGAAAAATTGAGTGCACAGACAATCGCGTGAGCTCAGGAGAAATGAGAAGGCTCTGAATACTGGCTAGGTCAAGTACAATAAATGCTTGAAAGAGCAGGGCCAAAGTAACATTAAAAAAAAAAAAAAAGAACATTACAATTTGCGTCAGGAAGATTTCCCTGGCAGCTAAAGAAAGGACACACCAGCTATCCAGGTATGCCACAATATCATCACGTAGTGCACAACTACAGGTAGTTGGCCAACTGTCACAACAGCTAAAGAAGGTTACCTCTTCCATGTATTCCTTTGGTAAAGGTACCCCAGCAGTGACCTGGGAAAAAAGAAAAAAGAGAAAGGATGAAACCTGTAAAATTTTTATCCATGACAGCAACTCATGCTTGACTCACATTAGGCAGCATCAACATACAACATTCTACTTCAGGCTGATCCTCTTTTCTCTGAGAAGAGGAAAACCAAAGAATAGAGGACTACAAGATGCACCACAATACAACAAATGACTGACTGTGGTAATACCACAAATGGCCCAGCGTACAAGCACTTCATTAGGACAAGAAAACAAGCAGGTAGGTAGCTGTAAGATACTACAATGAAGCAACTTAGGAGCAAGCGGGACATAAGGATTCCTTTTCCAACTACAGACCTCAGACAATTACAACGATTGAAGATGAAACCCTGCAGGTGTTTAAGGGGCTGTGTGAGAACAACAGTACAGAATCGCAGAAAGGTTTCAGTTGGAATGGACCTTAAAGATCATCCAGTTCCAAGCTCTCCCTGCCACAGGCAGGGGGATCTTCTAGTAGACCAGGTTGATCCAAGTCCCATCCAACTTGGCCTTGGACATCCCCTCAGGTCTAAAGAAAGCCTTGCCTCATACTTACTGCAGGCCCTCCTCCATGCATTTTCAGAGCTCGGACAGTAGCAACCAACACCACCACATGAGGCCTCAGACCAGAATAGCGGCACTTGATATTAAAGAATTTCTCCATGCCTATGTCTGCACCAAATCCTGCTTCTGTAACTGGAGTAGGAATTAAGAAAAAAAAAGCTTGTGAGAAGTTGCTGGGTGGAGAAGTCATGCTCTAATTATACAAATCAGAAGCTTCTTCCACGACAAAAAAACCCCAAAGATAGTCACAATGAAGGCAGATCCCTCCCTGCAAAACAAACAAACAAAAAGCAAACACACTTACCAACAAAACCCTCTTTGCCCACAAGCTTCAGTGCTATTTTGTCTGCCAACACTGAGGAATTTCCATGTGCAATATTGGCAAAAGGTCCAGCATGAACAAACACTGGTGTGCCCTAGAAAAGGAGGGACAAGGGGGTAGAGGAGGGAGAGAGAAAGAGAGGGGAAGAAAATCAGATGATACAGTTTAGAAAATCTGCAGCATTTCAGGAGCTAAGTACTAGGGTACCTGAAAGTAAAGAAAAATGCTTGTAGAAGACAGATTTTAAAGCCTTCTGATCAAACATTTGCTATCAGTAATAAGGGCTACAGGGCAAACAGGATTATAATAATCTGCGCAAGTGGAGATACTAATCCGCTTAGGCAAAGGATGGCTAAATCCCAGCAATTCTGGGCCATTCTCCTGCATCCACACCATTTAGATTCCCAAACGTTTCCTGGAATTAAAGGCAACAGAACAGAGAACAGCAAAGTTTGGCACATTTCCCTGGGGTCATCCCACGTGCCAATGGCAGGCCTCGAAAGAAGCCAGCCTGCTTCCCTAGCCCTGAGCCTTAGGTGGACACCACAGCAAGCCTCCTGCTTGAGGTGAGGAAGCCCACGCTGACTGCGATGAACAAACTACACTGGCTGCTTCCTGGCCCCAAGAATGCACGTATAGCACGTCATTTGTGCTCACCTCTAGGGTCTGCATGAGGTTTGGTTTAACAGCGTCTCTCATCAAGACAGCCAAAGCACCAGTCACTCCCTAAAAGACAAAAAAGGCAATTAGTTTTCAGATGTACCAAGACCTTGAGACAGTTCCTACGTGGTATCAAGGCTCTGCTTTTGCCCTGGTAAGTTTTGAGGACCAGAACCAGCTGTTGCTCTGGATGTAACTAACTCCTGTCAGGGCAAGACAGAACAATGACCTTGACATTCTCGCAAGAGGACCTGGAATTTTTGCTGGGGGCAGTCTCTTGGTTGCAACCTTGCTTTGTCTTCACTGCAAAGTGATGGTCAAGAACAATTGCTGTTTCAGTGCTAGAGCAAGGTCAGTAAACAACAGCAGTGGGACTGTAACCCTTAGGTACAGATGGTTTACTGTAACCTGTTCAGTGCCACAAAGCAGCCTTCTTAGGTTTTGCAGGTAGATTTGCCTTGGGCTTTTTTTCCTTCCTCATTTCAGCAACCAGGCTCTACATACTGGCCTTAAAATGTCATAACAAGCTGCTGCATCCTCCCTAAGTCTCTTGCACAGAAATAACTTTTAAAGTGAACCTCTGTGCTTATGACAAAAAACAGGTTGACATCATGAAAAGCAAACTCTGGAGCTCATGTTTACTCTGAGGTACAGCAACATACCCTGCTGCAATTCTGCTTCCTGCAAAGTGGAAAGCTTGTGGTTTCACCCACATCTGCTTTGGGAAGAGAAAATGAGGGTTTGGTCATCCTTGTGACTGACACAGTTCAGTGGAAACCAAACTGGCTGCTACCCAGCACTTGCAAAAGTAACTAGAATTGCTATCATGGATACTGAGCCAAATGTTCACAGCAGTAATGAAAACCTTGAACCATGATTTCTTCCTCTAATTTCAATTGGATTGCAGCACTCAAATATATGAAAGATTTTTTAAAAAAATACATTCACTGCTTTGTTTCATTAGCTTCAATCTTGCCACATGAAAGCTTATTAACATTTAATGGGTAAGATTCAAACTTCAAGTCATCTCCAGAATAATGAAAACTGCAGAGAAAGATTTCCATGGTGACATTTTAGGCCTGTGTCACTCAGCAGCACTTCAATACATCCCATCTCTAAAAATCTGGAGTCAGTTTTTGATTCCACATTTCTTCCCAGTTTCTTCATGTTTTCTGGTAGCACATCCATGACATTGGTTGTACCACAGCAGAAAGATACAGACATCTTATTGTGCCAGTCTGGTCTCTGCAGTCACCACGTTTCTGCCTGCATGAGGAGCATGTAACACAGTCCTAACGATGCAAGCCAATGGCTGCCATGCAAACACACAACCATATTGCACCATCTGCCTCACTGCTGATGGACAGCAGGACAGACCCCTGTTTTCCAGAACAAGGTTTAACTCAGGTACTTAAGGTTAAACTGGCAACACGCTAGCAGGAGGAATTAAGATCTCAAAGCTGCCTACAGACCTTCAGCACATGCCCTCCCCCATTCCTAATAAATGTCATGTACAGACATTGACAGATAAATGGTTCCCAGCCTAGATATTTTCCTGCAAGGCCAAGCCACATCCCTCATCTACTGCTTCTCAGGCTTATCCTGGGAGGAAGTAAGCCACACAAAAATCCAAACACAAGAAAAAAAAATACAGCAAGAGCCACATGAGCCTTAGTGCTGTGTCTTGTCTTGCTGGAAACACAGGTCAGGATGTCCAGCCTGTGGATTCTTCTATCCCACTGGAAATGTTCATTCAGAAAATGCAGGACAAACCTCATCAACACCTCATCAAATAAGTTTCTAATACCCTTGTCTTTTGCAAAGTAGGCTGTGAAATATCTACTATACAAGACAGTAGTAAGCATAAATATCATATCTCTATTGAATAGTGACTGCAACAGTCCTGAGCCTGTTCTGTATTTTGAGGCCAAGTGGCAGGACACAGTTCACATACAGAGCTGAATTCCCCTTCCCTTCTTCAAACAGAGTTGCCATCTTCAAAATATTTATTGGAAGAAGTGTCTAGGGCACAGGCTGTTCTCCTGAAGCACCGTCTGGGACAGTGCTAGTTGACATACTCCACAAACATGCCAAGAACTGTACTAGTAATTCTTGCACAGCCAGCTGCAAGACAGTGCTGCAGCTTGCAACAGCTGCTTAGGACTGCTCATAGACATCACCAGTGCTAATACATTCAGCTCTTCATGCAGTGGAAATAAAGGATTTTTATCCCTCAAAGGCTGATTTATGGAAACCTTGCACTTCTTGCAAAAGGGTTTGACTTTTACAGAATTCACAGCCTCCCAGAGTAAGATATCACCCGGAGTTAAATTTGCATGAGGCACTGCTCCTCCTCAATGTTTTCCTCACTCCAGGGAGCCTGAGAAACAGGATGGATTCTGAATTCTTCCAATTCTTAAATACACTTTTTAACCTAGAAGCCATCATGCAATTCCCCCATGAATTCCTATGGTGCTAGCTCTAATCTGACACACAGCACATCACACAGGGCCCAGGTCACATGCACACACATGCCCTCTGGGTAAGGTGCTAGCCACACTCAAGTACAGAACCTTTACTTACTGCAGGGCTAAGATTTCATCTTTCATCTTCTATATGCTAACATTTTTTCTTTACAGACCTATCTCTATGCTTTTCAGCCCAAGGACTTTCAGAAGCAAGAGGAAAAAGCATTTAAGAATGGAATGACTCTTACAAGGTCATCTGTTGTAACTGGTTCTCCTCTCTTGCTGGAAGCTACCACCATTCTGCCCAGTCGCTTCTTCATATCATCCAGCCCATCAGAGAGTGCAAGAACTGCCATAATCTCACTGCTCACCGTGATGTCAAACTGAGCCTGTAAGAGATGAATAAAGAATGTAAATTCACCAAGATTTGCTAGCAGCAATCCTTCCCTCCGTGATGTTCTTGAAACAAAGCCAATCATCACCATCATAAAAACAGAATAACAAAAAGATACAGACATACAAATATAAAAGAAATCCAAAGCATTACTCTCAGAACACACTTCATTTAAATCTGACCATTCTAAACTGCATTTTTGTCTTCAAAATTAAGTTAAAAACTACTTATTCCATTGCTGTTACCTGACTCACTCCTGGCACATACATTAGTGATTCATGTAAGAATGCTTAATGTTAACAAGTATTTTTGAAGACTGAGCTTACTAACTCATCTGACTATCACTAAACAGTACAGTAAATGGCCAAACAAACCCAAAACAAAAATTTAGATTCTATAGGAAATGAAGGGTAGAATTCATCTGACATAACACAGACATCTCCATCAAAGCTAAACACCCTAGGGACATTTCAAGTCAATAAGAAGCAAGCTTTTCTGAGCACAATTAATCTGAACTATTAACTTGACAGTTACTTAAGGGATGAGAGAAGTCACAGCCCAGATTGCCTATTTCACTCTATTGATTATATCATTAATCTAGACAAGCTCAGATGCTGTGTCTAGTTTTGGCCAGATACATCCCACCCTAGGTATCTGTAATGGGGAAGATTAGCCATGGACATGCATCATGCAAATATGAAGAAGGCACTTGTGAACGACTGTTATTCTGCCACAGTTATTTCAGTTTGGGAAGCCAACATTAGGAAAGAACATGGAAGGAGGAAACAGACAATAAAACTAAATACTGCACAGGTATTTAACTGCTTGGGGTTCAAGGATTTCCTGCTTTCTCTTTAACAAGGCATTGGTAAAACACAGAAGTATCTTGAGTTACAGAGACTTACTTTAGGACCATGTCCTTCAAAGTACTTTAAGACATTCAAGGAAAGGGAACAATTACCGTCCGTGAGAAGCCTTTTTCTGTTGGAGACTGTCCAATAGTGATCTTCCTAAGGAATCTGTCATTTGTGTCCAGTACTGCGAGGAATGCAGAGAAAAACAGAAGTCATACTGCAAGTTGCAAGTCACACCTCTGCCCTGTTACAAACACTGAGCTAATCACCTATGGAGAGAGGATGGCAGTCTGAGCTACCATGCCCTCCTAGAGAACGGCAAGTGCTACTCAACGTGATTCTTCCCCAAAACTGAACTGCAAAGTGAAGATACCCAGTCACGTGAACACCCTGCATTGCATCCAGAGGGAGTCTACCCCCCTTTGTGTGCATTAACCACAAGTCCAAAGCCTCTCTGAAAAGCAAAGCTGCCAGTATTATTCCAACTGCTTTTTTACTATCATCAATGCGAAATAAGAAAGTTATTGCAGCCAAAAAGAAAATTATTATTTTAAGTTAAGTGATAAAGTGGGCAGATTCTACCATTTAGTGAGAAGTTTCACACAGCCCCATTAAGTCAAATTACCTTGGAAACACTAACTATCAAACACTGGGTTCAATTGGCTGTTTCTTACTATTTGCTTGAAAAATTCTAAGTATTTTATAAATTATTTCCCATAAGACAGACTACTTTAGCCCCATTACAGTTGGCTATGAAGCAAAAGAATACATTTCACACTGTTTTAACAAAAAGAAGCAAGATGAATGCTCCTAGGGTCTAAAACAAAAATATGTCCATATTTGAAACTTTTTTGCGCTCGTGAAATATACAGTCTGCCAGACCAGAGACTGATCTTACCTTCAGGCATATTTAAAAAACTTTTTAAAATCTGGCTTTTGTTTGTTGTCAGTCCCCAACAGAGCAAGTGAGCAGATTAAAACTGAGTTTAATCCCAGAGCAGAACCCTCTCCTCTCATTGCTCACAGAGCTCTCCAAGTCAGGTAAAAAGGTTGTTGGCTACAGTGGCCAAACTTGACTCTCTCACTAACTGACAAATCCAGAAACACAAACTTGCACCAATTAGTAAAGTCTTAATGTCTGTGAATTCAGAGCAGATTCAAGCCCCTGCATCAGACCCTTTAGAAATGGGAGCCCAGCTGCAGGCATTTATCCCGAACACCTAGGAGGAAAGGCTGGCCCTGCCCTCCTTCTCATTAGCCCAGAGAACAGAGTTTCTGCTGCACTTGTAAGCCCCTCTTTTGACACACATTTTGTTTATTAGTAATTCTTTCATTGAACGGCTCTTGTACCTCTTTGCCACGTTATGGTGCCTGGGTCAATGTCCAATCTCACAAATAAGTTTACTTCTTCCTTTGTCAAAGTAGTGGGATCAGTTTTGTTAATGCCCAGTTTCTATGGGAGGAAAAGACAAAAGAAAATAAGAGACACAATGAAAAGATTCACAGAAACAAACCTTTCACTAGAGCAATGAGCTTTTGGCAGCATCATCTGCATATTCAGAAATAAGGAGGGGCTGCCTTTTGGCACCCCTTGTCCAAGACCCCCCTGTGATGATCCAGATCAGCGTGCATCTGGAAGCAGAACTTGCTGCTGGTCAGCTAGTAAAAGGCAAGGCAGACAACAGAGCTCATTAGGGCAGGCTGTCACCAAGCTCTGTGCAAGGCACCTACAGGAAGATGAAGAGGGTGAGCGCTGCAGTTCCTCACACGCCTTGTTCTCATCATTAGTCTCACATGCTTACATCCATTTCTCATTAGTGTGCCTGGGGTCACTGCACACAGCCGAACGCATTTAAAGACACTGCTTTCAGCATGCTGGTTAAGCAGCACAAAGCAGGAATTAAACAATTCAGTCACAAGGCTGTCAGCATCCCAGAAAGCTGATCTTGAACATACTGAGTGGATGGGCAGTTTGCCAGGTTGCTTAATTGAGAGAAGAATTATCTCAAGAAGCCTGATAGAAGCACAAGCTTAGGAATGAGGAAAACGATTCAGTTGATTTATGAACGAGGAGCAAGCTTTTTTTAATTAACTACACAGCTAAGTCATATTTTTCTCCTGAAGAACAGCAGGGAAGAAGAAAGTCTGTTCTCCTCCTCTTCAAACACATCATTTAGAAAAAGAAATAAACACAAAAAAAATACCATCTTTCTGGAGTATTAGCACCCTGTTCACATCTCAGCATTTAATAACCAGAAAGGTGGTCAGGGCAGAGTTCCCTCAGGAACACAAAGCAATATGATGTAGCTTCTCTGCTCAACAGGGGAAGCAAACCTCTAATGGTCGTCATGTTGCCAATTAATAAAACGGACTACTTAAGATGCTAAAACTCTAACTATTGCTCCCAACTTCCAAATGTGCAACTGTTCCAGCCCAAATCCTCTACAAAAAGGTTTGTACTTCAAATGAGTTTAGCCAGCCCCAGGCCATCCTGCTAGCCAGAAGGTCCAAGCCCAGTGCAAAATCATTCCCCTGTTAATCCTAATTTTTGCAGAGGTCAGGGACACATGCCAATTCACATTCATTTCTGTGCATCAGAGGAGCTGTGGTCTGCTCAGGGACTGCCACTCAATGAGAGGGCTACTCATTTAACCAGGAATTCTTTTATGGGAAGAAGAGCAGGCAATGTAGGGGACAGGTATTTTTTTCTATTTTCCTCTGTTTTCTCAATCTGGATAAGACAAAAATTCTCAATCTCTCTTAAGAAAATATTATAAATTGCCTTTTTTGTGCTGGACCATCCATCTAGATGTCATACAGGAGCTACTCATTTCAAGCCATAACTGGGTGTAAGGTACAGAGAGACTGATTCTGATCCTTTCTTAAACTGCATCAAGGGCACTAATCCCTTTGTCTCTTCCTGCTGTGCTCCTCAGAGCATATGTTAAAGAGAGTTACATCAATGACTCGTTCCCTTGGGGCTGCATTTCGCTTTTACCTGTGCTGTAAGAACGGCTAACTGCACTGCTGCACACTTCATGTTAAAAATAAATGCCAGCACACAATGATCTACACAACATGAGGGTTTCTGTAACCTAGCTCTGCCCACATAAAGCATGAGTAAATGGAACAGAACCAGAAACCAATGCGAAACCAGTGAACTTACCTGCAGTCTTCGCATCTGAATGTCTGAGAACTTCCTAACACCGTTGACAGAAGGCACCAAACGGGTGTAGAGAGCCTTGCAGAATGAAACAGGTAATTAGTTAGCACTGCTGGCACACCCGAAACACTTTGGCCGAAGTGAGCTGTGCTCAGATGCACCATAAGAAATGATCATACCTGGTCAGTCTGAGTTAGCTCATGGAATATACGTGCATCGATAGCAGCAGCAACCAGGTTGTTGGCCGCAGTGATAGCATGGATGTCACCAGTGAGATGAAGGTTAAACTAAAGGAGATAAAAGGTATCATTTACCTCATCCTGCTGCAATTTTCATTTATTCAATTCATCACAGACAGATGGAAAGAGAAGTATTAATAGTAATGTTAAAGTGGATGAGGGTGGAGGGGGAGAGATTGCTCAGTGCAGTATGTGGAAGAGAGGAAAAAAGTGTTTTTTTTTTTTCTCTAAAACAGAAAAATCCCTCCCCCACATTTATGTCATTTTACAAACTTCCAGAATGAAGCTTCCAAATAAAAAGGTGTGTTTTTTTCTTCCCATGAGAACAGCTCTCACAGGCTCCTTGACATTTATAAAGACCATGGCATGGCACATCTGCATTGCTCCTCCTTCACCTTCCTTCTGACCCATTCTCATTATTTGTACTAAAGGTTTCACACATACGTTAGCTGAAGCTGCTGCTGCTCCCACAAAGACATCTTGAGCTAAACTGAAACTAACAACCTGGTGCAGTGCTAGCAGCAGAGCTGTGGTTGCACAGAGCTCTGCATGAGCTAACCACTCAAACGCAGTGTCGTAGGCAGAACTGTCGTAGGCAGAACTTGTAGACCACGTACTACACAGTGACACTGCTAGTAGTTTTCTTGGTTCTGCCTCATTAAAAGATAGTTTGAGTGGGTTTGCCTACCTACATGAATTAGCTGGCTGTGCCATGGCTATACTGACAAATGGCTTGGGATATATAGCTTGTCTGACAAACCTGCATTACGCCAGGAGTGGATGGTGTGGGTAAAACAATCCTCCTCCTCTGTAGCAGAGCAAAGGAGGAGGATTAAAAGGTAACTTTAAAAAAAAGTGACATGACAGAAGACCTTACAATACCATTTTGTTGAAGCCTTGCTACTGTGATCTTAAAAAAACCCAGATAGCTAAAAGCAGAATGCAGCTAGTTACATGCTGATTATAAATCCTAATTAGTAAATGCTAATTGTTGTCTCACTCTACATACATACAAGAAGAAGCAATTATTACTACCTTGGTCCTGCAGTATGAACTCAAAAGTCTTTCACTTGCTAATCTTTTCCTAGGATGAAAGCCACATGCAGAAATATTGAGTGATGTACCAAGGTCATTACTGTAACTTGTGACTGCAGAGACTTCAGTTGTACGAGTCATGCATGGATTAAAACACCCCCCCAAGGCTACGTGTATTTATACCTTGGGGGTCACACTTCAAGGAAGTCCTTTCAGCCAATTTGGTTCCAAGAGAGGGGCTGTTTCCCACTGCTGCACACAGTCAAGTATTTTGGCTCATCTTACTAACACTCCCAGAGAGGAGGAGATTATTTTTCCTGTCACATCTATCATTCACACGTTCTTGGCACCTGACTAAATCAGTATTCTGCCTCCTTAACATTTTTATCTTTTATGGCCTTTATGCATCAATTAGAACAAACAGCCCTTTTGATCATTTCTGCTTTTCTTCCTATAATTGCCCTGCGTCAATCTATAGTACATGAGACAAAGGTGGAATTCTACATGCAATTACTCTGAGAGTTGAGAGAAGCACAACAGCACGTGCTACACGTGCCTTTCAATTCCCTGCCCCCAGACAGGGGATTTTACTTGTTGCCAAGTCACGTCAGAAATATGCTGCAGTGCCAGTCCCCCACTGGCTGAGGTCTTGGCATTACTGACTCCCAGCTTCCCTTTTCCCATTTTGTGTTAGTAATCTAAAACACAAGTACACCAAAATAGCTCACAGGAAGAGTCAGTGACCACTGCTGCTGCTGACAGAACTACTTAATATGCTTCCAAAACATATTAAGTCATTATCATTTTCATTTCAGTGCTGGGAAGAAGAGGCACAGGATGTACTTTGCTCAAGGGTATACAGCAATTCAAGGCAGAGAAGGAGAGTGAATAGCAAAACTGGGAATTCCCAGTTCTGTGAAGTTCCTTGACCAGGCAGGCACCCTTCTGAAACAACCAGAGATTTTTTTTTTCTTTTGAGGGAGAAGCTTTGCCAAATTGAAGCATCCAGTTCTTGAAAGCGCTACATTGGGCCAATAAACAAAGGAGATTTTTTAAGTTATCTGTCTGCAGTATTGCTTCAAGGTCTGTGAGCTATACGTGCAAGGAGGTTCTGTATCAAGAATTACCTCTTCCATGGGGATAACTTGACAATAGCCACCACCTGCAGCTCCACCTACAGAGAGACAATAATCAAATCATGCAAATAAAGTTCTCTCTCACATGTAATACCCAAAGTGGTATTACATGTGTTTGCTTAAGTTTGCTTTCTTTACTTTAAGAAAATAGCTCCTGTCAAGCAACTTAGTTTAAATCCCGGCACAGCACTTAAAGACAGCACTGAAGAACTTACCCAAGATTTTTCTCTCTTAAAAGAAATGTAACTGGGAATTACGTGAAATCACAATGCAGCAGAATAAAATCTCCAAATGCCACCTTTCCCCATTGAGTCCAACTGCATGCAACAGAGCAGCTCATACCTTTTATACCAAAGGTTGGCCCCTGAGAAGGTTGCCGAACACAGGCAAAGACATTCTGGTGAAGGTGGGCTCCTAGGGCTTGAACAAGGCCGACAGTGGTGGTGCTTTTCCCCTCTCCCAGGGGAGTAGGAGTTATCCTGCAGTGAAAAAGCAGAACAGACAGTTAAACTCTTGTAGTGGGCGAGACTCGAAACACTTACAGGGATAAAACAACCACCCAGTGATTGCAGTTAATACCAATTCAAATTCAGGATTTGCTCAGACTTCAGCTAATCTTTAACAGTTCAAAACTGGAATGAGATTGGCAAGTTATCATGTAACTGCCAAAGACCCCTCTCTGAAACAACTTGCTAGTTACTGTTGGAAGCAGGCTACTAGAGTAGGAGAATTTTTGACTACAATCTGGCCTGCCTCTCAGAACCCTGACCTGCAGACCAAAACAATTCATCATCAGGACAAAATTGTTAAACTACATTCTCACTATTTACAACAAGAGATAAATTTATTTCCCAAACCACTAGGTTTTTCAGAGCGTGACATATAAAAACACCAAGTACCCTATATAGTCACTTTACCAAAGGACAAGACAATGACAAATCATGCAAATAAGAGTTTTTCACCTTGATATCATATAAATGATGCCTCAGTTCAGGAAGTACCTACCCAGTAACGACAACGTATTTGCCATCTGGCTGGTTCTTCAGCCGCTTCAGAGCTGACAGATGAACCTTGGCTTTAGTCTGGCCGTAGAGCTCGACCTCATCAGGGAGCAGGCCAACTTCTTTTGCAACCTGATCAATGGGCTTGGGCATGCAAGACTGAGATATTTCTATGTCGCTTAAAGAAAGAGAGCAAGGTCAATTTATAAGTCAAAGACTTCTCACAGAGCCCCTGCTTCTGGATGGCATAAACTGCAAACACCTAATCTATATTTTAGAAGGGAAGCTTTAGCCCCTTCTAGTTAATCAATTCCACCAATATTTGCTACATTAGAACAGACAGAGCCTCTGTTGTTTTTTTTAAGGGAAAAAACCCAAATCAAAAAACAAAAAACCTTTCACCATCCCTCCCCCACTCCTCCCACCCTAAGAAAGCCTTTTTGTAGGCAATGTGTTATGCTTCCCTATAGTGTTGTGTATTTTTCAACTGCTCCTTGGGGACTTAGCATCAACAACTCCTACTTCAAGACATTAGGTTTTTGCCACGTCAGACTAAAAATTTTCCAAATAACAAATGTCGGTGGATCAGCAACTATCTAGCTGGCCTAAAGAGTCCATGGTTACACCTTAATACTGTCAGGATAACCCACTACTTCAGCATATATCACAGCACCACTGCAGGTCAGCTCTGCACCCTTAGGAAGGTCTCACAGTGTTTTCTCTCTACTTCTCTCCAAATTTCAACACCAGCTAAAGTCTATGTACATGTGTGCCCTGTACTACAGAAAGCTTGGGAGCAGAAGCAAATACTGTACTGCATGAATAGTGCCAATGGCTTCATTTGAAAGCATTACCTTGGAACAGGCATCTTTAGGGTAAGCTGGTTATAATGGATGTTCCATTTTCCAGGCTGGAACTTCTCCAGGAAACGCTGCGCGCTCTCCACGGTGCTCTACAACAAGCATGAGAATGCATTATAGCAACCATCACTGTATGAACCATGCTGGCTAACAAAGACTCAGAAAGGTTTTCTCCTCCCATCTGTTCCAGTTTGGGATTAACACAATGTGCTTCAAACCAATATGAGATTCTGCTTGTAGTTTTCTTACAAAGGAAAAAAAAAAAAAAAAAAAAAAAATACCATGTTGTCTTTCTATCTACCTATGTATGTTCCAGTCATGCTGGATTTTTTGGGGTGTTCTGTGCCTGAAGGGTTTCTTAAGCAAAGCAGGAAACAGAGGGAGCTGGCTTATACTGTTACTCTTCTCCTTTTTATCCAGTCACTCTGTGGATAGTTTCACTATTACAGCCAGAGCATTGTTAGACAAATCCACTTCTCACTGTTTTGAGACACTGCCATCAAAACAAACACCCTCATAAAAAAAAAAAAAAAGACCTAACCAAAAAGCCTGTCTTAACATTCCCTTAAGGTCCATCTTCTTTATTTGTTAACTTAATCCAAATTGTTTGGGCTAGAAGTCAGAAATCCTTACTTGATCTCAGGAAGAGCAAGAAGGAAGCACCAGTTTCTTTGGTAGTGTGCTGATGGTCAGCAGCAATATCCCCCAAAGGCAAGTGCAGAGGAGTTGACCAGTAGTTTCACAGCCTGCCCACATACCTGCATTAACATGGCCACAGTCATAGGCCCAACGCCACCAGGAACTGGGGTGATGTAGGAGGCTTTTTCCTTTGCTGTATTGTATGCCACATCTCCTACAACTCTTTTGCCACTGGCCTTTGTGCTGTCTGGGGATTTGAGGAAAAACTAAGTTATACATTACATTTCATCAAAACAACAGAGGAAGCAGCACTGACTGAAGCTGAACTCTCTTCCTCTGTTGGAGTAAACAAAACAGAGGCTGAGTACCCAGAAAGCTGTAAAGAAAAACAAAATGTTAAAACAACATCACAAGCTGAACCTGTCATCATCATACTTCAGAGTGTCAACAGCTCATGCAAAATATCTCATTAATGTCATTTATCCTCAGCCAAATAGACCTCCTTTTTCTTGAGCATGAAACTATCTTCTCAGTGGCACGTGGCCTAGAGGCATTCTGAAGACAACTCCAACATGAATGCAGGGGGACCAAAGCACAGACTAAGTCTTACATTTGTGTAGCAAAAACCACACAGATGGGATATACAGTAGAGATGTGTTGTGGTTTGAGGCTTG